>NW_010199987.1:46356-69290 GCF_000695765.1 Mesitornis unicolor | reverse complement strand
TCCCTACAGAGGGAGTGAAGGATTATCTAATGATCAGTTTTTAAGAGACATACAGGAACAAGTTACTTTTCAGCCTTCCGCTCTCTTTTAAATTTGCTTGAAATTGGTTGTGCTGAAAAATTATTGAGAGGTAGAACTTATGGACAAACAGATACTCATGTACTATCAGCTAGGCTTCATTTTCCAAGGAACTCAAACTAAAAATATTAGAGTGGGTTAAAGTCAACTGACTCCAGTCAACTGGAGGAGCATACTTCTTTATCATGGTTTCCTCTTTTAAATGGTTTCCATGCTCTGTTACCAATGAAGCATGGTCTGAAAGAGAGCACAGGTAAAAATAAAATTGCCACTCAAGATGTGTTTGAAAGTTAGCGTGCCAAAATCAAGTGGTGACACTCAGTTTGTAGGCTTAGAGTGGGAGACAGGTTTTGATTTTTGTTGCAAGAATCCCTACCAAGGTCTAGCACAGGTTCAGGAATCAGCTAGGCAAGCACCTTAATACCACACCAGCTCTATACGTTTCTGACTCCTGTGACTGCCCATATGCTTAGCATCCCTGCTTTTATTCATCCTGTACCTTCATCATCCATTACCCAACATCTACATCTTATATATTATACAGCATTATATGCATTCACATTCTTTCACAGATCTCCTCAGCCCCATACACAGCCTCATAGCTCATCTGCTATCAAACATCTACCCAACATCTCAGCTACACACAGTCATATGCATAACCTCATCTCTCACCTACCTTACACACAATTCTACAGGGCCTCACAACCTTACCACTTACACCAGATCATTATGCAACCATTCAAAGTCTACTTTACCTACAGACTTCTACTCATAACTCTATGCATGATCCAAAAATCGACAGCTTTCACCTGCATAGCCATCTCACGCTTTGGATATGAATATGCTGTGGCCTTTTGAGTCTAGTCTTCTTTGCAGTCTTTGAGCATTTATGTAACAAATTGTATTGGAAAAAAAATTAATAACAACAACAATAATACCATCATCTCTGCTTCATAAATTCTGTAGGGATAAAACATGTGTGAGGTGATGCTGAAGGCAGTATTGCTCCTATCTAGAATGAGCAATGGTAGTGACAAGTCTGGAGAGAAGACATAAAGGAAGAAGCACTCTTGGGTAGCAGCATCTTATGCTTCCCTGGAGGAGCCAGCATTACTGAAAAGAGAAGCAGCTATTTCTTACAACCTATTTGACATACTCCTAACCTTCAAAAACATTCAGAGCTGGATTTTGGCTCCCTTGCTTATGCTGAGTCATACCATCGACGTTACTTGGGACATTAGGCTACTAAATATGAGCAGTAGTATCAGATTCTGTGGGCTGAAATTCTCTGAGTTTGATTTCCAGCCAAAGGTGAGTCCACTTTTCATGTGGCCGAATCCCTCAGCTGCCTACATATTGTGAGGACAAAAACAGAGGCAAAAATTACACCCAACTCTCCCTAAACCCCGAAACAGTAAACAAAAAGTATCAAAACAATAACAATCAACCAAAACCCAAAAGATACAATAGTCCTTGTTCTTCAAGCCTTCCTTTTTAAATTACTGCAGTTCTTCCACTTACCCCGGGATTCAAAACCCAGATGAACCATAGAAATACTAGCTATGGAAGAGATCATCTACAGTCCTGTATTTAAAAAAAACAACGAAAAAAAGAGAAGTTGGGTTCTGACAGAGCTCTGAATGATTGAAAGCTGGCTACTTTTAATGCATAGTGAAAGTATTTCATTAAGGCTGAGTGGATGCATGTAGATGCACTGTGCATGGGTGCTTGTCCATTTTTTAATAAATAAATGTGCTTTGTGCTATTAACTGTTTAAGCACTCACACTTTCATTTCTATTTCATCTTAGCTTTAGTCACTTCACGCAATATCAATATTAACTTGATTGTGCACCACACACATAGTATTTTCTCTTCCAACTTTTTATACTGAACTTACCATAAAATACTTCTCAAGCAGCCATGTTAAAGTTGATGGAGGAACTTCTAACTTTTCCATTACAGATTTTTTCAAATTACTGTCATTTAACTGTGCAAATGTCATGTTGCATTAGCAAAAGGCTTAGTGTTTTTTTACTTTAATAGAAGTAGTATTGAAAACACAGTTGACCATGCAAATTTTGCAGGGTTTACATAAGAGAATGAGTGGTCCTGAAATTTAAAACTGAGGGAGCATGGTAAAGTGAGCAGGAGACAAGAGCCATACATTACCCAGGAGTGGTTTTTTGCTTGATGTTTTAGTGTCCTGTCCTGCATGTCTGTATCTGACATATGTGTATTACTGCTTCTTTTATTAAGTGTTTTTCCTGTGGGTTTCATGTCTTTGGGACTAGTGCATCTATGATGAATAGCACATTTTAGTGTGATTTAGAAGAGTATTGTGGCATGTGCTGCATGCGATCTTGGGAAAGGGAGTGGAAGGAGATGTTCTCTCAGCAATAAATACTCATTCGTCCTGTGGTTCTGTGAAACCCACCACTATCCAAGGTCAAGGACTGCACAGTGTCCAGAAATGTGAGTTCTCATAGAAGGGATGCACAATGCACCAAGACCATGACAAATAGTCTCACACCTGATTAGGCTCCTTTATGTAGACTGAGAAAACAGTGTTCATGCCTCTCATTTGCCTTCAGACAAGAGAATTCATTCAAGAGAAGCAAGTGTGCTCAAACCACACTTCTTACCTGCACTTTCCTTTCTGCCACCTTATACTCCTCATCTATATTCCCCCCTTTTCCCTCTCTCAGCTTCTCTTTGCATCCTACTGCCCCCTGTCTCATTTCACTTTTCTTCCTCTCTACAGTCTTTCTGTGAAACCCATCAAAGATGGCAGAGTGTCTTTTAGAGGCTTCTTCAAGGGAAAGTTATTTTCTACCAGGGTTTCTACAAGACTCCAAGCTGAAAGCAGCTTTTTTTTGAACAAATAAATGCCAGGCCAGCAGCTAGTGATTCTGTAAGATAAAAAGCCACAGAAATAGCCATCTAATGAGATAGCAGCAACACTCGAATAACGATGGAAGGAGGGAAGAGATGGAAAGAGTCCTCATTTAGTTTCAACAACTGTGCGATGACGCAGTGGGGACTGAACCGAGAACCCCTGGATAAAAATGTGTTGCATGAACTGGTACAGCATGAACCACTGAGAGAGTTTCTCTAGCATTAGCCATAGCAGACCCACATCCTCTACAAGTTGGGTCACATAAAGGGTATCTCACAAAAAGCATTTGCCAGCAATACACACACATACACAGTGTCACTGTCACATAATTAGAATATAATATATATGGAACAGCAAACACTATCAGCACGTCTGCCATGCTGTATCCGTGGTGCCAACTCCTTCTCCAAGGGGAGCCTCACCCAGGCCATGCTGAGAAAGCCTGAAACACAGGCATATAGAACCCAGCCTCTGGGGAAACACACACACAAAGTTCTGCAGAAAGGGCCTCTGCTCTTTGAACATTTGCAAGATTTTGTTGGAAATCTGCAAGTGTGAACAACACGGAAAAGAAAATTGGCTAGCACCCCAAAAAAAAATTGGCAGATAATTTTTTGAGTTGTCATGTTTTCTGTGGGAAAAGAGTCAGCTTTTTCAAGCTGGGAAACAAAAAATATAATTCCTATCAGCTCTTATGAACAGCAGGGAATCCACAATCCAGAGGAAGAGGTGTTTACATGGCAAAACTCTTGCCACGTCCAGCATTAACTGGCCTCTCCAGAGGCACAAGCAATCCCTCAACACTACACATCACCTTTTAAGACAGTGTTTTTGCAGCCTCCTGGTCTTTAAATCTCCACCAGAGCTTGGCAGTGCAGACCTTTCTCACCTCCTGCTAGTGAGAAATCAGGGCTTGTTCCCCTGGGGCAGCACTCTACCAAAGCCATTTCCTTAAAATAGCACCCAGCTTGCCTGGCACATACCTTGCTCTGCCCAGAAGCAGCCTTTCATCCTAGCTGTTGCTTTTTAGGCCTTTAGTCACAGCTGAGGGCCTTGTGCTTCCCTCCATTAACCCTCTGGGCCCACTGCGGAGGAACTGCTGCATGCTGCAGCCCAGCTTCCTGACTTATGGTCCCAACAAGTCAAGGCTTGTGCTCCCCAGGTGGTACTTCCACCTTTAGGCTAATGCTTGTTGTCTTTGCTAGATATTCTGTGCGTTGACTTTAGAGATACGCTCCATACGCTCCCCTGTACATGTCCTTTGTTCTTTAGGCAAAGCAAGAAAGGAAAATGTGGCCATTTACCCGCTGTGGCTGGCCGACTGAGCTCCAGATGATCTGCCTGAAACAAGAAAGTCCCAAACAAATGACTGCCAAGTCTGTACTTATCACCCAAGTGAGATATAGGTGACAAATTACATCAATCTCACTGTCTGCAGTGAGAGCTGACCTGCATGTATGTGGACAGCCTGACATTTCCTGGACAGAAACACAGAAGAGCAGCAAGTTCTCCATGGATATATTTTTGTGCTGGTGTGTCCATACTTAGCAGTCTAGAAGGCAGCTGGAGCTCAGGCCATGTGAGCATTTCCATTGCAGAGTCTCCCTGCAGTGGTTCACAACATGCTGAAATCATGACCTCCCAGGCTGATGTTTTTCAGACCTAGTCTCTTACCCAAGGATGGATTTTTATGCTTTTGTTTTTATTTTTGAAAGCTTGAGCAAGCAAAAATTTGGCTGTTTAAGATGCTTGAGACTGGAGGAGTGCTTTATGATTAGTGGAAGAAACAATTTGTGCCTTTTTTTAACACTTCCACTGCATAAATTACTGTGGATAGAGAGTTGAAAGGCAAATAATGCGAGGCAAGATTTGTAGGAAGAGACAATATCTTTTATTAAACTGAAAAATATAGCTGAAAGAAAAAAACAAAACCGGATTTCCAGGCATATGGGCTTGCATGCCTAAAAGTGTATCCAGACTTTTAACTGTATGATGTCTATTAACTGACAGTACTTTCCCCCGCAAATCTGCCCTCATTTATGTTTTTAGCCCATCCTAGCAACAATATCACTGCATCTTGGGAGGGAATTCAAGCCTATGTTGGTGAGGACATTACCAACAGGAGTAGAAAATACGCAAACAGGGTTACATTGAGTTTCATGTCATTTGGCCAGATCACATGTCCTGGAAAATATTACTTGGTTTATGTGACATGAAAATGCTTGGGTTTCAATACTGTGCAGAGAGTAATCTTTGTGTAGGCAGAGGTCCACGTATTTCTACGCATTGCTGAAGACCTGCTCTCAAGTCCAGTAAAAGCAGCTGAAAGACTCTCACCAAACTCAGTGGCTCCTGATCCAAGTTCTCTCAACAACAAAGTCACTAAGACAACCTTCTCCCTTACTTACTGTGTATTGAGTGTACGTGTACCTTCACCTGCTGCTGTTTATTACTTGTGCTGCTGCAAACATGTACAGAGCCCTCACTGAGACCAAAGCCTGTAATGCTAGATGTTCTACACCAGAATGATGAGAAATTATTCCAAGCCATTGACACTAGGTGCTAAGAAAGACAAACATTCAGCACACTGACCAGAGAAGAGACTACAGTCCACCTACTATCTAAAAAAATTAGACTGTGATGCAATTGCAGACTCTCAATGAAAAACATGAGGAGACAGCTTTAAGTTTGGCACTATCTGACTTTTGCTAGCCTTTGCAATGTTAATAGTTTCTGGCAGTAGCTTCTTTTTTCAAAGTAGGATTTCCCTACTGTAGCTATTCTATCAGACAGAGGATGATCAGGAGGTTAAAAACCACATTATTAGCATTAATGGCTATTATTATTTATACCCCTGTACACGCTGCACAAGTACAGGAGAAGAGACAGACCATTTCTCCAAAGAGCTCACAAATCTAATTTATGATAAGGAATGGCAGACCATGTATCAATAGTAGGAGAGGAGAATAAGGAAGGAGGACAACTGTACTAAACACAAACCTCTTCTGTAGCATGGGCAAGATACTGGCTCCTGCAGTCTGCTTCCTCAGCCAGAAAATATGGATACAGGGGTTTTCTCTACATCACCACTTTCCACCATACCAGAAGGTTCTGTGGTGTTTCTCTTTGCCCTTCTCTCTTCTCAGCAACATGGTTATCTATGGCTTAAAGCCTGTACCAATAAAACACTAGTAGCAGCATCCAGAATGATAGAAATAACCAGGTTTTGTACAGTTCTGTCCACCTGTAGATTAAGAGATCATTGCATTACTGTTTTACAAATGGAGAAACTGAGGCATGTGATGGTGCTAGAACTTCCCCTAAGATCACCTACTTTTATATCCACAAAGAGCCCTGAAATAGATCCTTCAGGTGTGCTTCTCTCAGAGTGGTTCTGTTTATTCTCCAAACAGTATCCACCACCAGTAGAAGCACTTTATTGCCAAAAGAACAGCATCTGTGCTACAGTTTTTCCCCACCAACAGCAAAGCCAACAAACATTGTGAATTAATTAGACTAGCAGATATTTCTATTCTAGGTAACCTCAGATGTTATCATCTTAGCGAGGGAGGGCCATCCAGTGGTAAATGCTACTTCCACTGACTTGGAAAAATTGATTTTACTACAATATTGCTGGGCCCAAACATTCAAAATAGTGTAACATCTGATGTGGAAATCCCACAAAGTCCTAGAAATTCTGGAAAGTAGCTTCCAAGTCCTTTCTCTGTCACAAACTTTATTGGTCAGTTTAGACAGTAAGGGAGCTTGGATCAAGCTTTATTTTCTCATTGGTTAAAATTAGGAAAGTAGAGCACACTGATGAGATTATCCTGAAAAAACACTAAAATATTAGTGGTGAGTAAGGAATTGGAAAATACATACACATGCATTTAATCTGTACAACTTTTCCCTCTCAGTGCAGGATCTCATTTCGATATGTGCCCTGGAGAGGTTATGCCTTGTAAGTATCTTGTAAAACTGTGTCTGCTCCATCGCATCCCCAGTGGATCCTGGGGCAAATGCAAGGCTGAACAATGACTCTGTATCTGACTGTGCGTGATTCCACCTCCACAACAGCTTCACTTGAGAAATCAATGGAGCAAAATATGGCATATTGTGGGGCTGTATGGGGAGCAAGTTCCTTGTATTTTTTCAATGCTTAGAATACAAAAAGCTAAAAGGACCATCCTTCAACTTAAACAGAATACATTTGCTGCTAAAGGCAGAGGGCATCTATGGTTGCCGTGAAGCTGTCAGTGGTCACAATCATAAGGTCATAGCAGATGTGTTCTTAGTTAGCTACTAAATTTATTCAATACTCTTAGACTCTGTTTAGATAGAATGAAGTTACCCCAAGGTCAAACTTCTCTGTGGTGCAGACTGTAAGCTTATAAATGCAAGCTCAGGTGTTGACCAGGCACATATTTCAGAGTCCCCAGCACTCTGTTTGCCTGAACACACTTGGTGAGTCACTGGGTCAACAAGCATGTTTATGCAGGCATCCAGTTGGCTCTCTGATTGGCAGCCACAGGGACAGGGTGCAAATATGGTGCATGGTCTTAGGTTTCAACACTAGTTTCATAGCAGTACAGGCATAGCTTTAGTTTAACTTGTGAATTTCTCCTGCTCCCAGGATGCTAGTTTCCCACTGCTCATAATAACCATGTTCTTTATCAGGCTGTTGTCAGAAAAGCAGATATGGAAATTGCATTGTGCAGGACCTTGCTTCAATATCAACTGAACTTGGCTTGAATTAAAAAGAGAGAAGACTGCTCTAAATTACTTCAGGAACTGATTTAGAGTTCCTTTTTGCTCCTTCCCAGATGCTTTTCTTTTGCCAAATGGAGCCTGTCTGATTTGGGAAGTGCGACCCTTCATAGACAGCTTCTGGACAGAGTTATACAGTTAATGTACGCCTCTGCAAACCAACACTTGTGTTACTTATCATAGAGAAGACCCAGACTCAGACGGTAATCAATGTCATAGAGATTCTAATGGAGGTGCTAAGAACAAATGAACCTAACAAGGTTTCCCTGGCCCTCCAGAGCCTAGGTGACACATGCAGACTTTGCAGCCCAACTTCAGTGTGAGGTATGCTATGTCCTAGAATAGGCACTGATGCATGTCTTATGGCATCTTTTCTCCACTACCAGATACAGGTCAAGAGAAACTGGTTCTCTAACGCTAGAAAAAATATATTCAGAAGATATGGTCAGCCTTTCTTCTGCCTTTTGCACTAAGCAGCTTGGTTCACTTCTGTGTTCACAGGTATTTTGGCTAAGACAGCAGTATATTGGCCCCTTATTCTGTGGCTTTCTCCTTTACATTTTTCAGCGGTGTTATCTGAAAATAGTCTTATAGAGGAAGGTAAGGAAAAGAGGCCATCTGCAACTTCAGCTGTCAGGCTGGGAAGGCAGGGGCAGGGAAGGTGTAGATTTAAATGACAGCTGCCCAGACAAGTAGCAGGTGAGTGGGGAACTCAGAGATTGAAAATTGTACAATGGAAATAGAAAAAAATAGAAAACAGGGGATAACTTCAAAAGAAAAGGAGAAGGAACGGAGTAACCAGCTCCAATGGTCTCGTACGCTGGGCTTTACCTTGGGTGTTCAAATGGATTCTGAGCTTAGGGAGAACTCCCACTTTTTTCCTTCTGATGTCTTTCTAGACAATGTGAACTGAAACCTCCTTAACATCTTTCCAGTGATGCAGTGCTTTGGTCTAGGATTTTCTCACATGGCTCTGCCTGTCTCAGCTGAACGAGTAGCTTTTCTGGCCTCAGGCTCAGGTGAGGCTAGATGATGCCCACACTCTCAGCATTTCAGAGCTGGTGTCTCCAACCGCCTTGCATTCCCAGGGTGCTAGATTCCCCATGGAAGTCAGTCTCACTTGCTTTGGGTGACAAAGAGCTCCCAGTTTATGGGTGTCTCTTTTGTCTGAACTCTGTGAAACCAAGTGGCAAAAACAGGATAAGGCTCATTCAGAAATGCTGTCAGGAGCAAGCCCGTGACCTTGCACCCCAGCGAGCAGTGATCTTACACCATGGGATGTGTTGATTAATTGCAGATGGTCAAAGTCACTTGTAAGCTATTTATCACAGTCATTATTAGGCATCATAAGGGACCTGTAAGAAGCCTGGTTAAGAGGGATCGCTCCCATTTTTCTTCAGCTTTTATCATATCCCAGTGCCAACAAGGACCTCTGACTGGATTAACCTCTTATTTACTAAGGTTGAAATAAACATCTTGCCAAACCCAAGATTTAGTTACAGAGAAATAGAGCAGCTTGCCCATGGTTGTTGCCAGAGTTAGCAACAAAACTCATGTCATCTGAGCCCTGGTAACAAGCCATCAAAGGCACTACTGATGTCTGCTCTCCTCATATGTCAAACCCTCAAAATAAGGATAAAGTCCTTGTGCCAGTGACCTAACAATTGAATGAGCAACACAAGGGCAACTCAACATCTACATTGTCACTCCTGGCTTCTGGGTGCTGCCCCTTGTGCATTATTGGCATGGGCTTTGGGGCATATATTAATAGGTTGCTGGGAAGAGGAGAGGGCAAAGAGAAGCATGCAGGACCCTACTGAGCTCTCTTGCAAAACCATCCATTGGTGGCTGCTGTAGGAGTCATGACTCCCAAGAGTAATAAAAGCTGCAGCTTCTTACTAGGAAAAATGATAACATTTTATCAGGTTGGGCACAATTATAGGGCACAAACACTATTGCCTTATTGACATGGGAAACTATACCTAAGTATCTGCCCAGAGTGATGCAAAGTGATTTCTCTAGACATTTGCTGAAGGGGTGCCTCCACCTGCAATTAGGACTGCTTGCAGCTGTTGAGCTTGCACCTTGCACTGTTTCATTCTCCACAAGGGGAGGGAAATCAGAGAGGTCTGTTGGCTCAATTGTCCTAGCATCCTTCATCTAAAACTGCTCTACATGCCTAAACAGCCTCTGTGCCTTCACTGGATTGGTTAGGTGAAGGGTTTGAACTGGTCCTTGAAATAAAAAAATCCTAATCATTCCCTGGGACTCCCAGCATCAAGTTCCTTCCGATGGACACCTGACTAAAGGTGCCACAGTTTCCAGTCACTTCTATGGGCATAAGAGATCCTTCACTCCACAGGATATTCTCTAGAAGAGGAGGAGGGATTCAGAGGTTGGCATCCAGAATCTTGCAACTTGTTTGATATGGTTGTTTGACTGTTGCAAAAAAACAACAAATGGATGGACAAATACTGTCTCATCCAGAAGCTGACAGGTAGGGATGCTGTGCTGCAGTCCCTTGAAGGAGAGCAAAAATACCTCTATCATATCCTGGGGGGAGAGGTTTCATTAAAAGAATAACACAAAAAACCCAAACAAAAACTGATGATGGATTTATGGAAATCTGTAAAACTTGATAAGATTTGGGATTTTGTAAGGAGACCTTTAAAACTGAAGAGTTAAAAGGAGGAAGAAATGAGAGAAGAGAAGGCAAAGTAATTGCCTAATGTATGCCTTTAATGAACTAAAACATATTTTCCCCACAAAGGGCTCATAAGGGAAAAAATAGGATTTCTCATATACACCTTCAATCTAACACTGAATTATCTGTGGCAATTGGACCTGCAGCCTCATATGAGAGGGTCTTACAACGAGGAAAAGATTTTGTAAGACTACTGTAGGCAAACACACCCAATTAATTCAAGAGCATCATTGTTATTTCATTTATATAGCACCGTGGGGGTATGCAATGCTTTACAGACGATTAGGGGCTATAAAAGTTTAGAGAAAAGATGAAGCAGAATGCAAGGAGCTGGCAACCAACTGGAGTAAGAGCCCTGACTAAAAGCTCTCACCATGGTGTTTACGGTTTGTTTGTTTGTTGTGGTTGGGGTTTTTTGTTTGTTTGTTTTAAGGTTCAAGGAGTGTTTTTTGGCACTAATCCATTTTTACAGGGAGGGAAAGGCCATTTAACATGATTGTTGGGCCTGTTCCAAGGATGCAAAGTTAGAAAACATGCTCATTAAAACAGGTTTGAAGAAACAAAACGCAAAGATGCGCGACATGAAGCAGGGAGATAAATTTGAGATAAACTCTAAGTCATTTCCTGAGAGTTCAATGCTTCAGTAAACTGGCAGAGTAAACAGAGACTGCATAAGCCCAGAACTGAGTGTCTGAGGCTCCAATTAGATGGGTGTTTTGCTCCTAGGTCGAGACAGACATGCACAGAGCACGTCCTGTCACTTGTGCTCTGCATTTGCAGCTCAGGGATACTCTTGGATCCTCAGTTGATTTTTATCTGGCATGAGAGCAGCCAAGACCAGGAAGCATCTTTTCACCAGCAAAAAAACATGCGACTTGAGATTCCAGATAGAGATCTTATTAATGGGATCTCGACAGGCTTTTGTACTGCAGCACTAAAATATTTCAGGAGCAGCTGGACCTTAAATCTAACCAAAAGCCACACAATGGGAACATAGCAGCTTTCTCAAGAAACATGTATTTTTCTCATAGCAGCATACGACACCTGTGCTCTGTAAATGACACTAAGCCAGGATTTTAAGGATGAGTTTTACTGTATCAGTTGTGATCTCGAAGTAGGTAGATCTTTAAAGGGTTTTTTTTGCTGTGGTTCGGATTTTAAAAATAAGACATGGGGAAGCTTTTGTGTTTGTTTTGTTTTAAACAAGAAAAGTCTTTGAAAAATCTTTTTATCTTCCCTCTAACATTTTCCATCTACTACTTTTATCAAAATGGTCACCAAGAAACTTTCAAAGAAAGTAAAAATTAAAAAGTACTAAAAGCCTTTTTTTTGTTAACTAGGAAAATGTACATAAATAAGAATTTTTATTTAAAAACTTGACTGAAAATTAATACTTCTTTTTTGGTAGGGTGGAGAGGGGAAAACATGCTCTTCCCTGCTGTTTCAAAGTAATTTTGGCTTTCAGAATTTCAGAATTCTTTGCTTAGCCCCTGCTTTTTCCGTAAGCTCTGGAGTAATGCCTGAAATGTTTTTTGCATTATTTCCCAAGGAGATACGCTTTTTATTGCTATTGTGCAACTGCTACCACCAGTGACGTCTGGGTCAGCTAAAGCTTAGGGACTAGCATTAGCACTTTTTACATGACGGCCTCTGGACTTAAGTTTGCTGTGTTAAAAAAATTAAAATCCTACCAGTATCTCTGACCTTCAGGGGACTATCCTCTAAACCAGTTTTATTTATAGAAAATTATGCATGGATCATCTCTATCTTTCTATTGAGATGCTACTTATACTACTACATTTTATTCCTTGTTCCTGTACATTATAAAATACCATTCTGCTGATTTTGCTGCATCTATGCTAAGGGAAGTTACTGTGGTAACTATTCCAATAAGTTGTAGGATAGATTGAAAGATTTCTGGTTGAAGGTACTGGTAAAGCCATTAATTTTGTGGGAGAAGGGGAAAGAATTGGGAAAATGTTACTTTTTTGCTTAGAATAGTACTTTTGTGTGTGCATATGTGTTTGTGTTATTCAAATAATAAAAAATCAGCAGCAACAAGCATCCTGCCTAACCTTTTCCCAGCCTTCCATTAAACAATGCTAAATGCTGTCCTTCAGTAGCCCATGCAGTCAAATATACAGCTAAATCAGCTTTTCATTCTCTTGGCCAGGATCCACAAACAGCACTGCCGAGTACCACCCTCCACAGAGCCCATACGCTCCTCTTGCAGGAGTGGTGTGTCTGGCTGCCTCTGCACTGATGGTGGCAGTCTTCTGTGAATATCCACACTTTTGAAGTGACCTGCATCCCTCTGCAAATTCCTGCTCCAGAAAAGTAAGGGGTGGGAACTTAACCATTTCTAGTCTAGGCTACAAATATCTGTTTGCTTTCACAACTTGGCCCAAAACACCAAATAGGTGGTGTTCCCTACTTAGTTATTTACCCCTATGACCCTGCTTTTAGGTGATTCACGCAGTTCTTCAGCGGAGTCATGAACCTAACCTGGGACTTCCCTTCCAACAGGGCTGTAGCTTTGCTGTTCTCCACAAAGAGCTTCTAGAAACTCCATCCTGAGTTTCCTTGGAAACAGTGTATGATCAGCACAATGCTCCATGGCACTTGGCCATTCATCTCTGTGGTGGTTATAAAAATCCTATAAGAAAAAGCCTTCAAGCTCTCTTACCCCATTAAAAAAAGAATCTGGATACCAATCCTTTGATTCAACAGTAAAACAAACAACAAAATTCTTCATTAAACTAATTGGGCCAATACTGTTGAAAAACCTGATAGGCCTAAATGTAAATACTACCTCCAAACCCAGGAAGATGAGATCTGAGGCAATATCCATTGGGCCCATCGGGCTTATCTACTTGGTAACTGTGCTTTCAACCTTTTCAGTTTTGGGGGACCTAAACGTTTCCTATGTATTTCACAATGGAGGTGTGGACCCTAGCAGAGTGGGCCTAGCCTCCTGAAATAAGCTTTTCTTAATAACTTTTCCTGGGCTCAGTTGGATTAGCACAGTGCAGGTTGGAGAATATAGTAGTACTCTTCCACAGGGGAATTATGGGACAGCTCATGAATAAATGGGGTTCATTTTTCAGCTACAGCCCCTACTGTGATTAAGGCTATTTTTCTCTTCCTTAACCTCTTGACTCAGGCATGGAGAAAATGTGTGTTACAAAGCCATTAGACAAAACAGTGAGTCTTGGAAATAAGTGGTTTTTTCCTCATCTTTTGTTTGTCATTAACAGTCGTCTTAGTAACTTCCATTATGGCAACACTGGGCCACGTGACAGAAGGTAATGAAAACGAAGAGGAAAGGCAAAAGTTATTGCACTAGAACAAACTCTGTTATATTGCTGATTAAATTACAAGTGAAAGGCACATGACTGCATTGCTTAAGACTGTGGTGATGCTATGGGAGCCTTTCTCAGTCCTAAGCTGTTCATTAGCATGGAGAAATTTTGATTTAATAACTGTGATCAAAATCCCACTGAATATGCTGGTCATTATGTACCCAAACTGAAGATGCTCACCAAGGTTTATGATCTTTGAGTAAATTTAAGTATTCATTAAAAGGACCAGCTAGTATATCAGTTACATAAGGAAAGCATCCAAATGATACTGTTGTCTGAAAAAGCCCTGACCTTTCAGAAAGCAGTTGGTATTGCTGTGCCAATGAAAACAGCAGCTAAAGATGTTAAGGAGAATCTGAGTGTAATACATTAAGTAGTGACCATGCTTAAAAAGGATTAAGTTAAATCATTATAACAGAGACCTCATTCTGCTTGCAGTGCACCTATAAACACAAGGGCAACATCAAAAGGTATGTGAACATCATGGTTTCATCTACTTGAATAAATAACGGCATCAGGAAACATTCCCAGGCACTTGAACTTTATAACCTGCATTTTTCAATTGTTAGAGCAACTCCTGGCATGGTTCGGACCCAGCCCAAGTAGCATTCTCCTAAACAATTCTTGGGCACAGGGTGGGAACTCACAGGGTCCAGGGACCATTCCCAGTTGGCAGTTCAGATGTGGTTCCCTGTTTTGGAGGTTGAGAAAGCGTAATACTATGGAAATTGGCTGTTTCATGCCAGCTGGGATCAGCACCAGAGGGAGGTTGTTGTGTATATAAGGTCATTTGCTATATAGTGAGTTCTTGGAAGGTTTCCTAGAACTGGATCCATAGAAGAATGATGGCAAATGGGGCAGGAAAGGAACTGAAGAGATCATCATCTTGGGTCTGTCTCCTATGCCAGAAACTTTTCGTTATATAGATTTTATGCTGGAGCAGCTGACGTGAGTCTTGGTGAAAATGCACCATAGAGCCAGACAAATGGGGTAAAGACACATACTAATAGAAAACAGTGATAAGCTCAGAAGTTCCTCTGAATTTATAATAACATTCAAGGCCTCCATTTCCGCTCAAGGCCTTTATTCAGATCTTCCAAAGCAAATAGAAATTGACCAGGCATAGGCTTGCAATAGTGTCATACGGACCAAAGAGGTATGGGCAATCTCCAACCAAACTCTAGGGCAATCTCAAAGTAAAAGTGATGTTCAAAGGGCATATGGTAACTAACTGTGTGAAATATGTAGGAACTCCTCCCCTTGAACAACATACCCAACTGGACTGAGGCAACGTCAAGGGCACTGTGAGCCAGGTTTTCAGAGGAACTTGGCATCCAGCTAAGCTTCAAAATAAGCAGGTAATTCTTTTGAAGTTGCTGATTCCTATTTAAATTTTAACCCTAAATAGGAGCTGCTTGATGGTACCTGGGGACATCTGAGGATATGTCATAAGATGAAGAAGCCAAGCACTTGAAAAAGCTGCAACGTATTTTGCCAAATCTAATATTTACAAATTGTCATAGCAAAGTCTCCCATATATTAGCACTGACAGACCTTCTAGTGTATTTTAAATGAAAGTGACCAGTAGGAATGACCTGTGATGTCAACACACGAGACTGATACCATTACCCTTTTTATAATGAATGATGGCAATTAATTGCCTGTTGTTTATGAGTGAAAGGGGCTTTGTGCAAGAGGAAACTCACTATGGCCATACTCCTGTGAAGCACCAAAGCTGGCATAACAAAGCAAGAGCTTTACACATGACACCATAATAGATAAAATGGTATGGGCCAACGTCTTTCTTCCTAATTCCAAAGCAAGACATCTCATGGCGACAGACGAAACTGCTGAAACAAGAGCCCTGTCAGCACTCTATTGGCATAATATTATGGACTTATCAGCTGGCATAATACTGATGACTGGTTTTCCTGCCTGCCATGACATACACAGGACAGTTTACTCTAAATAGGAGGAGTAGGAGTGTTCAGTCTGTGCCAGGCTTGGCATCCTAACAAATGCCCAGTTAGCAAAGGAAAGGTGTAAGGAGTCACTTTTAAATTAGCCATGTTTCTCAGGGAAAAGTTAATTGCTCTGGTGATGGTAAACCTTTATTTCAATGCTCATATAGACTGAGCATAGATGGAGGCCATCTTGTGTGTTGGATCCAAGTTGTAACTCCCAAAAGGTTGCAACAAGCTCTTTAAGAGGGATTATGTGACATTCCTCTTCAGGTAGTTGGGATGAAATCAATGGCTGGAAGCCTTCTTTAGTATACTAATATTAAACACTAAAGGTCCAACTCTGGATGTGGCTAATTGGGCCCATTTCTGGCTACCAGGAGGTGAAAACTATGGTTCAGCAATCAATATAAGTTTTTAAGAATATGCAACGCTGGTAGGTAAACTGTGGGCTAAAATTAATTCCAAGGCAGCTCTATTGACAACCGTTATTCAAGTAGATATCCTCCAGCAAATGGCTGCCAAGCGGAGCTTGCGTGCTTTCTTGAGCCACTTCACATGCATAATGCAAGATTGGATGAGACGAACCCAACACTTTCTAGTGGGACAAATATTTATTTCATAATTAAACATCAAATAGCGTCTACCACAAACCTGTTGAAGAACCAGTGTACTTCCAGATTATTAGCCTTTTTATGCCATCTGGACTGTGTCCAGCAAGTAGCCACAGAAAACACTCCATTGAGAAATACTGGGGACACAAATGGCTGCTCTAAACTAAGTGGGTTAAGACAACCATTACACATCCTGTTATTTAGAAGACTTTAAAAGACTTCAGTTTCTACATCTCCAGCATATTTTTAGAGAACAGCTAGTCCAGAGTGACCCAAGCATGCAAGACTTGACTGAAGAAGGCACCTTCAGCTAAGATTGTTTAAGGTCAGCTAGTTCTTCTAGTGTAGAAAGGAAGTCAAAGAATCGCTGTACCAACCTAGTAGTCACTTCAGACTGACAGCAAAGGGCTTTAACCTCGAAAATAGCCACAACCCTTCCCCACTGTTCCCTGTTCTTAAAACCAGCTAGGCATGCTACAAGATTCAGCATGCACTGGCACAAGGTGAACTTATTCTAAAATGGTCAGAAGCTGCGTGCTATCACAAGAGGAAGAGGCCATTTCAGGCTCTCCATGACAGCTTTCTTGTTCAATGTAGACACATTTAATTAAACTAGAAACCAAAAGAGAGGCCTGACTTTGTAGGCAGGATAACAGCAAAGACTTCAAAGCAAAGGCATTATGTTCTCCATTGTGCAAGATACAAGGGGAGGAAAAAAACATCCTTTCACTCTATAAAACATAATAAAAGGCTGAGTTAAGAAGCACAGAAAAAATGTCTGGTTAATTTAAGGTGAAATCAGAAAAGGAAAAAATACAAGGGCCTGCCTGGCTCTCAGACCATCATCACTCTTGCTGATTTTAGATGGTACACTGGATACTCAGCATCTCTGAAACTGAGATCCAAAAATTGAGTGGGACTGTATTGTTCCTTCTCACCACATTAGAAGCGCCATATTGAATCTCAAATAATCTGCAATTACAGTGCAGTTAGCTCAAGGAGTTACAGGGAACAACACTATGGGCACACCCTGTGTTGCATACATTCTCATGGGCACCTGTACTAAGTAGTGAATGCAAATGCATTTAGAGATTACAAAGTTATCCACAAGTCTTGTTAGCTTTCTTCTTTTCTTTTTTCATCTTCCTTTGTGAGACAGTAACATTAATAAAGAGGACTCTGACCATTTGCTTCTCTGAGGTACCTCATGGTAGAGTCAGGACTAAGGCAAGATCACATCAGGACCGCGCAGCACTCTGTCAGAGATTGGGTCAGACTGGTACAGGCAGAAGGAACACATGGGATCTGGGAATACATGGAACTGACAAGGTGTTTTAAAAGTGCCTCTACGTGTTCATCCAAAATTCCCTTTCTTCACTCAATCCAACTGGTAGGTCCAGTCAGACACACAACAGCAGTGTGTCCTCCTGGACTCAATTATCTTAAAGTTCTTTTCCTATCTAAATGATTGATTCTATGATTCTATCCTGCCTATGGATGCGGATGTCATATGTTGGTGAATGTGAAAATTGAAAAACAAACAAAAAAACCCAAACAATCCTCGGCTCAAAGATGAAGAAGGTTTCTTGAGTAACTAGCAGTTATTGTAACCCTGAAGAGCTGGTACTCTACCTTCCCTGTGCTGGACTTATAAGGAGCCCAGACAAACCTCTTCCATATGGAAGGAATTCTTTTAACTGATAGAAACAGGGGGAAATTAAGCATACTGCAGTACTCTGTTCTTTTCAGTATCCAGCTCCAAAACAGTACTGCAGCCTGTGCTTTCAATTTTTTTCCTGAATTGTGGAGTGGTCAAATGGTTCTTCAATTACATTTTGGTCAACTTCCTGTAACAATACCCTTGTTTTGAGTAGAATTTAAAGAAGACTGGAAGGTGTAAAAAGAAAGAAAAAAACCCAAACAAAACAAAATGCAAACAAACAGAGGAGGGAAGAGGTAAAGAGATTCTGACAAGAGATATGATTGATAGTGTGTGTGCTTTATCTTTCACAGCTTATGTAATATATATATGAGAAATAGTTAGTTTGATAGTTAAAGAAACTAAATCCCTGTCGAGGATAAAATACATCAGGGACACAGAACAATTCTTCATCTGCTTTGGCTATTATTCACTTTCCAGCCTACTGGCTCTCTCCCAGGAGAATTCATAATAGATCAGAGGCAATGATCCTTTCTCCTCAGGCCCCCACCATTTCTTCCCTCCTTCACCATTTCCCCCTCCCCTCCTGCCACCACAACCACCTTCCCCATCCCATCCTGTCAGCTTCCTGCCCGGAGCTGTGTAAAAGCAGCACGCAAAAGCAACAAACCTCCAGAGAAAAGCATGCCTGCATGGCTGCCAGGAGGGGGGATGAAGGAGAAGAGACTGGTCCACATGGAGAGCCTGAGGCACCATGCCGTCTATGTGCACTGCTTGCAGGCCCACGCAGCTTTTTACAGAGCGCAGCAGGAGGAATGGGGGAGGCAGAAACAGAGCCTCTCTGGGGACTAGAGAAGAAAAGTCAAGGATTCAAAGCAAAGATGAGGTCAGAGCAATGCAACTAAAATCTCTGAATGCACACTTTCCATCCAGCACTCATCCTTTCCCTAAATACTGTATTTTCCCTCTCAGTATTTCACCTCCCCATTGCTGTGGGGAGTCATGCTTCTACTGTCAGGAGGACAATGGGCCAGAAGGATCCCAGAGGATCCTGCTTCTAGGACAGAAGGTGTCCCTTCATAGCCTCTTGTGAAAACATGTGCTCGAAACTACGTCAATATTAAAATTCAGATAGGCCCCTATATATAGTATCTGATGCATCATTCCATTAGTTCCTTAGAACTTTCCCAAACTTGATTTGTAGCAGTGGATATCTGCAGTGAACATTGTTGAAGGTTTTTTGCATTGGCTTTTTCCCCCTCTTCAACTTAATTTGCAAGAGTTTAGCTACTCTTTGAGAGACACAGTAAGAAAACAGAGGGAAAGTTGGTACCTTGCAACTTCTTTTGGGAAAGCTCTAGTGGTCTCAAACAGGAAGCAAGAACATGAAATTTGGCAGGGCAATGGACTTCATATCAGAAATATGCCTTTAATACAGCCAAGAAAAATACAGATAAATTTACTCTGACAGATGCCTGCGAAACAAAAATCCACAGGTTGCACATGAAGAAGTCTCTTCTCACAAGTTACGATTGATAGAAGAGGTGGAAATGGTGTCAAGTTACACTGGAGGAGGATTAAGTTAGACATTAGGAAAAAGTTCTACACTGAAATGGTTATCAAAGACTGGAACAGGTGTCCAAGGAAGTGGTGGAATCACCATTCTTGGATGTATTTAAAAGCCATCTAGAAATGGTTCTCAGGTGCATGTTTTAGAAGTGGGCATGGTAGAGCTAGATAACAGTTGGACTTGATCTTAAAAGTCTTTTCCAACCATAATGCTTCTATGATTCAAAGAATCATGTTAGACATAGCAGCACTATACTTTGAAGGTTTTGCCTATACTGAGACTGCTCAGTAGAAACACTGCTGTTCTCCTCACGTTCCCAAGAGACAGACAGGTCTGGTTTCTTCAGTGAAGAGCTGAGAAACCTTCACTGCCATATCCGAGCAGCAGCACAAGTGTGTCTCAGTAGATGAGACACAATTAATCAGTGGGTGGCAAAAGGCACAGGTTAGTTCTAAGATCCCTTATGGGGAGAGTTGTAAGCAAAGGGTTTGAGATCTAGAGTTGGGGAGGAAGCTCAGCCTGGACGTAGCATGTGCTGAGGTATGGGGGCCATGACCCAGTGTGGAGGAAGTGTGTGACACTGGAGGCTGAACAGAAGAAAAAGAAAAAGATTAATAAATAGAAAAGATAAATAGAAAGAGTTGGGCAAGAGAAGTAGTACAAGGTAAGAAGACAAACATAAAGAGTAGAGAGAGCGAGATTTAGTCCTGCTCACCAAGGATTATAGAGCTCGCGTAAGAACTCCAACAGAGACAGGGACCGATGGGGTAAAGAGCCTGGCAGTGGTACAAAGAAACAGTAGGTGAGGGAAAGACTGATAGACAAAAACAGGCTAGAGAAGATAGACCCAAATAGATCCTATTTAAGGAAGTGCTAATGTTGGAAAAATCTTCACACACTGCAGGACATCCTAGAGCCTGGAGCAGCTCCTGAGAAACACAAATCTATGGTCACAGAGTACAAACCTCTAGCTAAATTCCCAAATCCTATGTGTGCTGAGCCACAGAAGATGCTGTTAGACTGGTACTACCGAAGAGGAAGAGGTCTGCGAAATGGCTAAAGCTCTGCTAAACAAATGTTCAGATAGCAACATCATGACATTTTCACTTTTCTGTTTGTTGATTTAAGAGGTGGCAAGACATTTGTTAATGAAGTGCTCAAACTCACAATGGCAAACACTCAAAAGTTTGGAATCGCTACTCTTCAACTGAGAAAATGCCTGTTTGACCCTGAAGTATGGATATGCATCAGAAGCTGCAGGTGACTGGCAAACAATGTGCCAGGCAGGGCTGGTAGACAACAGACAGAAATCCCCAGGATAGCTGAAGCCTGGGTCAGAGCTCTGTCAGTTACAAGAAAATTAAAGGACAAGTTAATCACAGAGGCCAAGAAGGAATACAAAAAAAAATGAGGCCAGTAGTCAGAGTATTAGACTACCTAAGACAATCCAACCACCCTAACATAAGATGCTTGGAGGAAAGACAGACCCCTGCAGAGGAGCATGTGGAGGACAACCTGACCATCACAACAGGGTGCTAGGAGAACAGAAAGAACAGCAAGACCTGAGGCAGGCCTCAAACAAGCAATGAAATGGGCAGCAGAGGTCCCCAGGCAAGGAGCAGTCTCAGGAGAGGAGGCAACTGGTATGCTGACCACCACAAAGTGAGAAGGAAGTCCAGTAATGGGGTTTGCTACCAAGTTTCCACTTAGCAGGGTTTTCCTGTGAAGGTCCTCACAGGAGGAATCCAAGCATGCTACAAGTTTCACAGCCTTTCTGTGACCTCAGAGCATACCCTTATCCCCACATCACATGCAAGACACAGAGCAGTCAAGAACAGTAGCAAATATTTGGACATAACAGCCACGTCCCCTTTATCACTGTATGCAGCCACAATAGACACCAACATGACCACTAGACCAGCCCTACTGCAGTGCTACAACATGTGCTCTATAAGTCTGGTATTATGCTTTGTGCTGTCTGCCCTACTGAAACAATCTCCTTCTTGTCTGCCTCTGCATCCCTCCCTCTCCACCCTGTGGGAACTCTCTGCTCTATCAGAGTGGAAGGGCTGATATTTCACCCCTTGGAAAGAAGTTCCCTTTAGCAGGAAAGTGCTGGAGCAGGCAGCAGATACCACAAGCTGTGACAATGGGGATCCTGCAGGTTGCAGACAAGTGAGGAAGGGTGCCATGAAGTGCTGTGGAGGACCACAGCCAAAGGAATGCTGCCTCCACTGAGGTATGAACTCACCCAGGAATGGATTTCAGCCCCACAGTGAGATCAAGAGGGACAGTGAGAATTTAGTGAAGGTAGAGCAAGACAGAGAAACCCTACCCTCACCTGCATGCCTCACTGATACCTAACATCGTCATTGTATGTTAGGATATATCAGTATCTGGGGAAAGGTATCAGCACAGTGAGAGAGTCAAATGGCAGTGTTTGTTGCTGGTAAAAAGGCCCCCTTCATTTGGGGAATTTTTGGCTGTGTGTCACAAGATAGCTCTGTATACACTCAAGCGATAGCTTTAACCTGTTTGGATGTGCTGAGGAAAAAAAATGAAGGTAGTAATTAACTAGGGAAACATGGGAAGAAGGTACTGCCCAATTCAACAAGGCAAGTTCTCAAAGGCACAGAGCTGGCACAAGCAGTCCAGGAGGATACTGTCCTGGAAATGAGTTGGTTTTGTGCCACTCTTTTCACTAGCTGTATCACACAGAAGCTGCTGTTTCACCTCACTGCAGCCTCCCAGAGCCCCCTTTCCAATACCCAATGATGTTTCCCATCCTTTCCTGAGGCACGAGGTCTGCCAGAAAAAGTTGAAGTGAACCACTCCAGTTGGCTTCATGATCCTCCAGGACAGGGTGAAATCAAAACCCTCTTCTCAAAACCTTGAGGCTTCTGCAAGAGCAGTATACAAGGATTGCAGCCTAGAGTACAAATTACATTTCCCCCCTCCCAATCACAAACTGAATAAGAGTGTAGGTGAGGTTTCCAAGCCAGGCCATTTATTTCAGGCATCTCTTTCCAACAGGAGTTCATTTGCACTACCCTTGGCACAAAGCCATGGGGACTGTTTATTGCTAATGGTAACTGCAGGCTCCATGTCAAAATTAGGCTCTTCATATGAATGGAAATACTTTATAATTACTAATCTAAAGACAGGCAGGAAAGGAAAAATCCAAGAAAATCCCGCAGCCTCAGAGTTGTAACTGTCTTTGGCAAGAAATACAGACCAAAATGCATTCAAAGCACTATATGTCTATCAAAACTTATTAAAACAAGCAGGAAATGGGAGGTCCCCTGACAGTTCAGCATTTGT
>NW_010199987.1:39948-46325 GCF_000695765.1 Mesitornis unicolor | reverse complement strand
GAAAGTCAGGAGTTTTTATCCATAAGCAGGAAAAACAGGGCCATACCCTAAGCAGATAATCTCAGTAGCTGGTCACCTGAGTTTCAAGCATCCACAGGTGAAATCTATAACACAGCCCTAACTGCATCATCTCTAAGGGGAGGTTTTCCATTAGCTCTTTGCAGGAAATGTAGCAAACAGTTTCACTGAAAAGCACCTCTTAAACACATTTACATAAGTAAGCTTTCACTTACAAAAAGCAGCCTCAGTCAATCCACTGGGGTTTTCCCATCGCCCCCTAAACTTAACAGCATATGATCGAAGAGCAACAGAGTAAGCAGCTTTTTCCCTAATTGCTCCTCCAAAGTGACTTCATGCCCTGGGTGGTTGTATGAGCTGGGATTTCTCCTGCTCAGGTTCAGGGAACTTGAGGCTGGCCTATGGGCCAGAGCTTTCCTAAGGAGGTTCATTACACCAACTCCTACTACATTATTTATCATTTGTTTGCTCAGCTCTTTTAATTGCTTTCTAACTAGCATTACACTCCCTGCAGTCTTCAGTGAGGCATACGCTTCTTCACCTCCTGTCCTGTAGTGCCAAGCTCTGCCCTTCAGATGTTTGCTCTGTGTGTTCCCTCTCAGAGGCAGCAGTTTAGGGTGGAGATGAGCAGAACCAGATACAATGGGAAAAGGGAACATTGCATGGCAGTGTGTCCGTCAGCTGCCTTGCTTTTTTTGAGTGTTTGCCTTTGCCATTCCCACTAATTCACCCTCCTACAACTGCCTCATAAGCCTCATCATCATCCCCTTTCTGAATTAAAACATGTCCAAGGGTAGGCAAGAATTACTGTGCAACAGTCACTGTTTAAGAACCCACGTTCTATGAGCCATCAACATCTAGCACTTGGCTTATCACTAGATGTCAGTTCTTAAAATCGCAATTATGAGAAAAAGCAATTTTATGTCATTATCATAGGCTTTCTAAAATGCATTTGTTTCCTTCCAATCCCCATCCTTCTTGTCTCAAGGTCTACACAATTGAATTTATTGGGACAGCCTGTCTTAATAGGCAGGAAGAGATAACACCCGTACAATACTCTGTCTTCTCACTACTTTTCAAATGATTGTTCCAACGCACTCTTAATTTTTTATTTATTTTTTTTTAAATATTTTAAATAGTGAAACATGCAGGCAGGATTGAGAGGGTGCAAGTCTTTTGCTAGTGTTCCTCTGGGCTGACTGGGCTCCACTGTGCCTCAGCAGCAGGGCTGTTCCTAAACCATGCTGCTGAAAAGTGCATACCACACTGTAATGCAGTCGCTATATATAGTCTGTAAAGAGCTTTTGGAAACCATGAGGAAAAGAGCTATTTGATGCACAATAAATTATTAATTGTTATTAGTTACTATCTTGACAGGTTTCTGTTGCTCAGCTATACTTCATCCCCAATTTGGGGAGAAGGGGGAGCTTCTGTTCCTTCTTGCTTGTCCCTTTTACCTGCTTGCCCTTGGCCCACTTTGGGACCAGCTATCTCTGCATCGCTCTTCCCCTTACTGACACAGGACAGACCAGATCTCAGGATTTGTTTGAGCTCATGTGCTTCTTGTGTGGCAAGCAGCCCTGCACAAGCTTGCTATGTGCATGCAAGCTTTATCCTATGTGGAAGAGCTTGGTATAGGGAAAACACATATGGCACAGGTGAGAAGATGCCAGAAGGCAATGTAGCATCTGCCAGGACCAAGCAAAGTGCAGCTCAAGGCCACTCATCCTCTCTGCTTGGATAATGGGAGTCTGGCAGCCTCTCACCTGTTTGTGAGTTTACAGCTCTAAAACCTGCTTTCCATTTAAATAATCCAAGATAACATTAAAGCCAGGACAACATGTCCCTTTGGTCATCTTTGCCTGATGGGCACGTGCCCTGCAAAACACAAGTATCTGTTCAGGGAGAAATGAAGCAAATGTGAGGTTAAAGCTGATGCTATGTGGCTGTGGGATGACCGTAACCACAACTCTGTGCTGAGCCATTCTATACACGGCCTCATATGCCTGTGGCCTTAGTCACTCCAGCCCAAAAATGAAAATAGAAGGGAGGACTTGCTTGCCCTTGTCTCCAAAACAGCCAGCAAAGCCTTCAAAACCTCCATATAAAACCAGAAGTGATGCTTCCTCTACCAGTAAGGGGAAAATATTAATTTTGAGTTTAACATGAAAACCTCAAAACATCACACAAGAGAAATACACTATAGGGCAAGGCTCTGTAAGTGATGGGCTTGGAGTCACAAGTCTTTCAGGCAGTAAAGAGGGAGGCTTTGCAGGCAGAGGCATCACACAGACTACCTTGAGAAGAAACAGCAGCTTCATCTACCACATGCCCCCAGATCACTGTGTCTATTTGCTGGTCTCATAATTTGAAACAGATACACTATTCTATTTACAGGGAAGCGGGAGACCTCCTGCCTTCTCCACACTATGAAAAATGTACCACATCGTCAGCCATAAGTGCAGCTGTACTACTGTGAATATGATTTACCTGGCAGGGCTGATGAAGATAAACCAGCTTTGGTGCCATTTCACAAGCCAGGATAAAATCTTGCCTGGGGGAGTCTAGGGGAGAGACAACCACCGATACCATCCATATGGTTATGTGCAATTACACCCATGGCAACTGTGCATGTAGAAGCACTGAAGAGTGCAAAGGAGGTGTATGTGCACACGAGGAAGTATATGAAATTTTTTCATGTCAGTTCACAGAATCACAGAACGTTAGGGATTGGAAGGGACCTCAAAAGATCATCTAATCCAATCCCCCTGCCGGAGCAGGAACACCTAGATGAGGTTACACAGGAAGGCGTCCAGGCGAGTTTTGAATGTCTCCAGAGAAGGAGACTCCACAACCTCTCTGGGCAGCCTGGTCCAGTGCTTTGTCACCCTCACTGAGAAGAAGTTTCTTCTCAAATTTAAGTGGAACCTCCTGTGTTCCAGCTTGTACCCATTACCCCTTGTCCTATCATTGTTTGTCACCGAGAAGAGCCTGGCTCCATTCTCGTGACACTCACCCTTTAAATATTTATAAACATGAATGAGGTCTCCCCTCATTCTCCTCTTCTGCAAACTAAAGAGACCCAGCTCCCTCAGCTGTTCCTCATAAGGGAGATGCTCCACTCCCTTGATCATCTTTGTAGCCCTAAGCTGGACTCTCTCCAGCAGTTCCCTGTCCTTCTTGAACTGAGGGGCCCAGAACTGGACACAATATTCCAGTTGTTGGATATAAAGCACTTATCACAGGTAGGGTTTAGAAGAGCATTTCTAGACAGATGATCTGATTTGAACAGTTAATTCCAGACTTTCTCAAGCCAAGAACAAATAACTGAAAATACCTTTACCTAGCATTGAAATTATAAAGATTAATCACAAAATAGGATGTATATATCTTTGTAGAGGAAGGGATGGGGAGAGAATAGCAAAGGCAGAAGACCAGCATTTTTGCATCCCTGTTACAGAAAAACTATGGGGAATACTTTTCATTTTATCCTAGACAAAATAACTCGTCTCTAGAGTGTGCATGTATACTCCCTGCTTCTGTGAAGAGCGCACCAGAGTGTAAAGACAGAAATTCAGTAGAAATGAAATAGATTTTTTTTTTTTTAAATAGCAAACTTAAAACATTGCAAAAGGTTAGAATGATTTAGAACACCCAGTCTGAGTGGCCACGCTTGGCTGTTCTCCGAGTACGTGCGAGGTGACTCTGCACACATGGCTCTTGCAGTGGCCAGAAAAAATTGTGCTGCTTACAGCCTCTTTCATTTCCCTGCTATCTTTATGAGAGGCATGCGACAGAAAGCTACCTGCTTGCCATACAGGGACATGGCGCAGATCAGTTCATGCTTCTCCATCACAGTAAAGGCAAGTGCAAAGTGGACAGAATAGCTGCTCCACTATCTCCCATGAGGGAAGAGATATCAGCCATGTAGCCACCTTCTTGCTTAATTTCACATTTGTTGGTATGTAGAATGGCTTGAGTTGGAAGGATTCTTCAGAGATTGTTCAGTTCCTTGTATGTGTATGTATAGGGCCATACCTATGCAGCAACATATAATACAACACTACAGTAGCCTCTATGGGCTTTGCCATTTCAATTATACTATTACACCACTAGCTGTGGGTGTGCACCTTCTCCCTGTTAACAGACTCTGTGATATCGTTATCAGTGAAATAAAATTGGTTACCAACATTCCGTTATCTCTATGAAGTAGCTATCACAAAGGTAACATCATAGTGTCAATACTACTGATTGGCTGGCAGTGTGAAAAGTGGTTACCTGGCATATAGTCTGCTTTAGTAGGAGATAAACTAAATTGCAGAAGATCGTCATCTTTGGCACCATCCTGCACATTGAGATCACAGAGATAGGAAGAAGATACTCAATCACTCTAATTTCAAAGTTGCCACAGAGGAAGCAAGTAGAACTCAGGCAGCCTCTAGCTAGCCAGGAACTGGTTTACGTACCTTCACTAGAAAGATTCTTTGTTATCCTTCTGCATCAGCTACCAAACTTGAAGAAACAGAAGGATTATTAAGAACATCAGAAGTAGTGGTAATGTTATCATGTGTGAAGAGACAAACTAGCATTGTCAAAACAGAAACTGGGCTACAACTAACTGTCCATAATCCTTCACTGATTTGTTGGCCCAGAAAATTCCACATTAGGCAGGAAAAATTAATTGCAATGCATATGCACAAAGGGAGCAAAGTAGCAGTGGCACAGTTGCATTAGATGGATTCAGGTTATCACTACATGAGGTCTACAAAAGAAAACAAAGCCTTTGCTAAAAAGGCAAAATTATTGTGGGGGCCATTTAGATGTGACAGATGAAAACAGTCCAGTCTCATGACTGACTCAGTACAGTAAGGAAGTTTACTGAGGTATCACAGAGCTCAGGCTAGGCTTGATAGTTTCAAGAGGCACAAAATCAGGGATCAGCTGAGGAAACGCAGGACTCACATTGGGTCTCTGCCCTGGGGTAATGACTGTCTACCCATACAGATAAAGAAAACTTCAGCTGTAGCTGTCTTTGTCAGTAGATTTAAGAGTATGGTGTTCATTTAGTTCTGCTGCTATTGAGAAAAGGAGAAAGGGAATATCAAACAACTTGAATGCAACTGAAAATAAACTCTTTTGGAAGAATACAACCTTCATTGACTCTTCTCTAAGCAATGATGAGCTGACAGTGAGCTGCAAGATAGAAATGAACAAGGGGTGCATGAGAAGATGTTCCAGGAGCTGTAGTTACATTTCCTCATGTGGTTTCACCATAGTCAACACCACTTGTTAGGACTGTTGGAAAAATACCCTCCAGACTGCTGTTCCTTAAATTCCCATTCACACTGAAAATTGTTTCATCTCCAGTGCTGCCCTGCCTACAAGAGTATGACATTTCATCATTCTCTGGTTCATGCTGTCTGAATGCAAGTACATTGTGATTTAAGGATCAGATGATTAGCAAAAATGTAGTCTACCTAATGAAAGTCTACTCTTGCTTGTCAATCTAGGCACCAGTCACATTCAAGTGACTGAACATGGAGGTGAATCCTGCTTGTGGAGTAGCAAGGTTTGAAGCAGGTTAAGGAGAAGGGCAGCTTCTCATTCTCTACTATAACAGACAGCAGATCCCTGGAAGGCCCACAGTCTGGCTGCACCTCCCATTTGGACAGTACATCTTAGGGTAGAAGTGAAGCTGAAATTTGTAAAAATAGCATCCTCAGATGCTAATGCTTCATATTTCTGAATCCTCCTTTATGAACTCTGCAAAAGCAGCAAGCGAGATCTTCTGTACACAGTAGGTAATATGGAGAACCTACACATCTTGTGAGTCAGAATGTTCAAGGTCAAACAGTGAATTTCCATTCACATCTCTGTTTTTAATTGTGTTTAAATTTCTCAATAAACATCTTTTCTTCCTGAAATTCAGCATGACTAGATCACTTGTCAAAGGAAAATTCTGCTGGGGGAAAATTACATGTCATTTGGAAAACATTTTTTAGAAATAGAAGTCTTGTAAAAGTACAAAAAATATTTTTCTAGCTTCTTCAAAAGTTTCTCCATAAAACAGAAGAAAACAAGCTATGTCTGTAAACCCCACACTTGTTTTATTCATTGGTTTCCCTTCAAGAAGATCTATATGCAAGATTCATTCCTGAAAGGACAGCAAAGCCCTTTCTACATTAAGAAAACGTGCTCTGTATTGATGTAATTACATTGGTGCCAACTTTCTTAATGTAGGCAACGCTTCAGTTGACCTTGGAAAACATGGAATCTCTCCAATAGGTTTAGAGACTTGCTGGAGGTCATATGGAGTATGTAACCTCAAAAAACTCAAGTCCTTATGCTAGTTATTCAAT
>NW_010199987.1:30321-39917 GCF_000695765.1 Mesitornis unicolor | reverse complement strand
AATGTTAACTCATCTCATATTTTTTGTGCTTGTCAGACAATATTATTCTAGGTCTATAGATGGAGTTGATGAATTTGCTGCTCTAATATTGGGCAATAGCTGTCTGCTGTAGTATCTTTTCTTTTCAGTGCTGTGCTTGGAGTCCAGAGGGAGGGAAGAGGAAAAGGAAGAACTGAGAGAATAGATGGTGGCTTCTCAAAGTACCCCATCAGTGTCAGATTCACACTATTTGATGTCATTAGAAACAGAGCAGTCTGTTGTCATTTTTCTCCTGTTTATATTGCCCCTGCAACCAGGCAAAATAAAGAAAGTGAAATTACAGCTCTGGAGGGCTTCTCTTTCCTGCTTTTCTGTGCATCTGTCATCCTATTTGACTCTTCTTCTTAGCTGCTCAGGACCTGTCACCTTATATAGCATCCAAGGGGTCTCTGGCAATCCAAAGTGACAAAAAATAATATAGTGGAAAAAATCACCCAAGAGGCAGACGAAAGAAGTGGTGAAGCCAATAGAAAAACAACAAAAGAGAAGCAATGGGGCTGGATTGGTTGCAGTTGTTTTTTTTGTGCCCTGGAAATATCAGTAATGATGGAAGAGGAGGCAATAATTTGCTTTGAAGACCTCTATGATCCTTTTCTTATTCTCAGTCAGCCTCAAGACGAACTGTGTGCATTGGAAATTTCTGTCTCCTACCCCATCTTCTCCCTTCTTCCTGATATTTAACAGATATGATAACCTTTGTGCTTTTTATTGTGCATGCAGGAAATAAAATTCCACTCAGTTAAGCCACCTTGTGAGTGGAAATGCAGCAGTCAGCTCAGGTGGACTTGTAGTACAGCAGCTCAGAAAATCCAAATTGGTAAGCTTCTACACTCACTTCATCATGAGTTGAAGAACCACTCCATTGCCCTTTACCTGCTCCGGCTCCTGCCACCTCATCGAACAGTAAGCTGGAGCTACTTAAACTAGCCAGAAATCAAAAACTCAAGTCCTATAATTCCCACTATCGGGTTTAGAGGGAATTACTTTCTTGGCTTGGACAAATGATTGCAGGTCTGCATCTGTGAATACACAGCTTTACTGGGGAGCACCTAGAGTCCCAGAGGAGAGATGAGAGAGAAGAGGTCAACCAAATTAGATTTCTGCCACTACATATTAAGGCAATTTTTGCCTTGAACAGAAGATTTGAAATCACAGAGGATGTTGCTCTGCTTTGGAAAGGCTGGCATGTACAAGAACTTCTACTCTGATCAATTAAAGTGCCCATAATTCTGTGGCTCTAGTACTTATACAAATACTGTAAAATACAGAGATGTCAGTTATAAGACATCTGAATCACACCTGAACTCAAGTTTTGAGCCTGTGTAGGGAGAAATTGGGATGAAAATTAGAAAAAAGGATGATGTTCACTGCCGAAGAGCTTTCAATTCACTGTGTGGCCAATGGAAGTGCAGCTTTCATGTCACCACGATAAATCCTTTCAGGTGACCAGTTAAGTATAACAGAAAAGCCAGGAAGTCAAGTCTTCTGTCTCCAGAGGTCTGCTATCCCATGGCCCTTCCATGTGAGAGGAAGGTGTGAACACTCTTGCAATGCTTTGATCTGGCTCTGAGAACCTGGGGTTCCTCTCACTCTGGAGCTCCTTCAGAGCTCCTTGTGTGGGCACAAGGCCTTCATTTGAACCTTATACTTCCAGCATAGAGGAGTTGAGTTCCCTGGCAAGAGTGATGTCCACCATTTGAACATTCCTGCCTTCATGGGCCTTTTTCTGTTGGGTAGATTGAGTGCTAGTACAAAGTGAGAGAGGTACTATTTCTGGGCAGTTTCAGCCTGGCCATAAATCTTGTGTCACAGATCAAGTCAAACGGGTAATAAATCTCTTAAAACTTGTAAGACATGATACCAGATCCAGCCCCTGGAAAAGGAAGTACAATTCCATTGACTGCCATCATGTGTTTGCATGAGATTTTATCTCTTTCCTTCTTACTATCCCCAATAACAATGCCTTGCTGCTTTAACTGTCTCTGATGTAAATGTTGCTCTGAAAAAGAGAGCAGCAGGTTAGTGATGGCCAGAAAATGCTATTTCCATACTACTTTCTCAGATTTAAACAAAATTTTAATTCCAGACCACTTATAATACAGCTGGATGCAGGGCAGGCTCAAGGCAAAGCCACAGTGTCTGCATAAATATCTGTAGTCCTTTCTGTCAACACCCCTGAGGTCAAATTCTCTGACTGCCTTGTTTGTCTTAGAGCATTCAGGGAGTATCACAAGAGTGGCCCCATCAACCCATCAAAAAGAAATAATGCAGCACACCCAGACCCTGAAGCACCTCTGGAGTGCCCCTGAAAGAGGGCAGATGGTCACTGTCGCAGATTATTTCCCTCTATAGGAACCCAATTTTGTGAGAACATATACCAGAAAGCTACAGATGGTCTACATCATCACACTCACACTGCATCTCTATCACTGCTCTCTCATATACAGTGTCCATCAAAACCTCTTCGGACAGCATAGGGCATCCAGATATGGTCAGTAGGGTGCTGATGGAGTGAAGCTGAGCAGATGATCCCAGCAAACTTTATGGCTTTTACACATTCTGGGGAACTTACCACTTCCAGATCTGCAAGAGCCAACCAGGGAATACAACTTAGTACAAATTCCCAAGTAAGCATATGTGAGACCACTTAGATTCTGAGTCAGTCAGTCAGCAATGAGTCATTGCTGATTGGTAGGGAGAAAACAGAGACCTGTCAAAGTTGTTTTTTCTAAAACATGAAAAAACTATTCAAGCATAACAAGCAAGTAGGCATTTGGCTGGATTGGGGAAGTCCTAGTTCCTGCCTTTCCCATCTTTCATATCCCAGGTGAATGCTCTAGCAGGTCTACACAACCAACTTCCTCCCCAGTTGACAACTACAGGGAAAGCTAATACAAAGTATAATAGCCCCCTCAGGCAAGACTAAGAAAGAGCTTCAACTGAGGAAAAAAAAATGCACTGGAGAAAAGCCATGGCTGTTGGAAATAGAGACAAAACAAGGGCTTTTACATGACTTCCAGCATCCTTGGTTAAACCCTTGGCCACCATACTGCTTGGTACTCAAGCCCAGCTGGTTTCTTTCATCAAAAATTTCCAGCTGAGACCAAAAACTCCTTCGAAACATAAGTTACATTTAAAACCAACCAGTTCATTCTCATATTTCAACAAACTGAAAGCCTCTGACACAAACTGTCAGTAAATTCCCCATTGAGCTTCTGTGAAAGATGCTCCAAGAAACAGCATTGGTACAGATATTATAAATACCAAGTACCCAGCCTACAGGTCAGCATGAGTTAGATATAAAAGAGTCTGACCTTGTTTCTCAATCTCCATATGCCATACTCATTCACTATGGAAGCATTCAAACAAGCCAACAGTTGTTCCTTTTCATTTAATCTTTTTGCCAAATAATAAGTCTTTCAGACAGTCTTGCCGGAATTATTCATACACACAAACAATCAGCTACTAGAATATGTTGCTTTACTGGTTGTTGCTCTCCATCATAATCCCCAAGTTTCAGGCAGTGCCTCATTGTGTCCTCTTCGATGGTATGGGAAGGCAAAATCAGCTTTTTGACTTCAGATGAAGGCATAAAGTTTTTGAAATACAGAAGAAAGAAGATAATTTTTTACTATCCTATGGAATTATATAGAAGTAATAGCTTTTTTTTTTTTTGAAAGTAAATGCTTTGGAAGTATGTAACCTAGATCTTCTTGCCGCAGTTTAATCCCACCACTTCTCATTTTTTCTTTGGTGGACATGGATAGCAGTCATATGACCACAGATACTGAAGGTCTAACAGCGAAGTCAGCTTCCCTTACTGTCAACAGTGGACCTCAATTACAAGATAATTTCAACTCTCATAGCTCATATTTGTATATACACTACGCATATTTATGGCACATGCCAAAGACTACTACTTTGAAAAGATAGCTGTGAGGATTTTGTTGTGGTAGAGAAAACAGATTGCCATTGCTTGCATTATAGCACATGAAACATTTTTCACACACCCTCATAAGTAAGTATTCCATATGCACACACATTTATATATCAGTTTTCCCATTAAGAACAGTGTTGGTTACATACCTAGACAGTTCTGAGAGCAACCCCATGCTACAACAAGCCCATATCTGTATGTAACCACCAAAGTGCGTGCATAGACACTAAGGCATATGAATGCTTATGGATCTGTGGCACAGGCTTGGGGGTGGTATAAATCAGTGTCTCTCCTGCTCAGCTTAACTTCTATTCAAGTTGGTCATGAGGTGTGAACAGACAAATATGTAGATCGCCATGTCTACACAGCTGTATAGGATGTAGGTGTGCATTGCACATCTTCCTGATCTGATGGATGCTGCAGTACAGCTGCCAGCCTGGCCACCCAAAGCACAAACTTGAGCACCATGGAGTTCCCATCAGTAGAAAACTCTGGCTTAGGCACTAGAAGACAGACTATGAGCAGCAGAGTGCAGTACAGCAGGGCCTTGTTGAACCAATTAGGGTTAACACATTTCTGGTTAATGAGAGGTGCCGGACATGATTGTAAATTAATATTTTCCAGTGGCTACCCATGCACTCAAGTGTCAGTATTGATCAAACTTACCTCTGCCCAGTTAATTCTGATGGATTCAACAGGAACATACGACTGCTCATCTGTTACCCAATTAAGATAAGCTTTCAACTCATCCTAATAGCTGTATTTATTGTCATCAGAAATATTGATATATCTCTGTGCTAGCTGCAAGCCAACATCCACGTGGGAGCACATGCAAAGGACATGGTGTTGCTCTGGGAGTTGTCCCAGGCTCAAACTGCAGAGCACTTTGTCAGCCTACATGTTTCTTCTGTCCAGAGAGGTAGTATTTGCTATAGGGAAATGGAAGTAAAGGACCCTCACTTCTTTAGTCTTACTGGACTAGATTTCCCCTACCCCCAACATCAAAGAATAAGCAGCATAGCAAACTCCACAAATAAACTACTTGGATCTTAAAGGACTAAAGCAAATTGAAGCCTCCTGTTGCATAGGGAGTCCAGCATGCAAGAAATGCCTGGCATGTAAGGAAAATGCCTATGGGAGGAACCAAATAAGGATTAATGAGCATCTTTTTATATGGTTTTCTACATTTCTAGCCTGGCGCTCTGAATCAGAAGCTGCTGGGTAGCTAATGGGCCTTGGGTAAGGGACATAACAGCAGCTGTCTGTAGGAAGCAAAGAGAAAAAGATCGAAGGAAAATGTAACATTTTCCTTGCAGTTTAAGAAGTTCATTCCTGAAGAGCCCATACACAATTTAGAGAACCCGAGAGGCACTTGCCCCTCCCTGGAAACAGACACACACTCCTGCCCTTAGCAAATAAGCTATTAAATAGAGCAAGAGATCAGAACCCCATTTCCTCATAAAAAGGTCATTCTAAACTAAAACAGAAGTGAGAGCTCAGAGGAGGCCAGTTCATCTCTGCAGCCAAAGTGCAGCCCTGACAACCCCAGCCAAAGCACCCATCCTGTGCGGCCGAGATTGCATGCTGTGCTATATAAAGCTGAATTAGAAAAGAGGGTTGTAGATGTGACTCTTAACGCTCAACAAGTTAGAAAGCTGTTAACACAGGCCTTTTAGTGTGCGACACTGACTCCTGTGCTTACTCATTAAAGATGCCTTTTTTCTGCCAACTGAGCACAAATGAGACAGCACTGTCTGACTTACACAGAAGCTGAGTTTTGTCCCAGAGAACTAATTGGAATCTCGGGTCATCAGTATAAACTATCCAGTGGTTTTCATAAGCAGTAGCCTCAATCGTTCTTCCAATTTGACAGACGACCCCAAGGCAACTTACAGTTCTGCAAGCACCTTATTAAGCCACTGTTAATGGCAGTTTGCACCAAGTGACAAAAGTTTGAATGGAATCTGGCAAATGGACCCTTTCAACCCACCACATGTAGAACTTGCAAGCTTACTACCACAGAGTGATGGCAGAGCTCATGCTGCTGTTGCTTCTGTCCAATCTGTCCTTTAGCTAAGTGAAGGACACCTATCTCCAGGGCTCCCCACTTAGTACTTTCCACCATTCACTAAATTAAGAAGTGAGCAATTGACAGCACACTTTATTAAATGATGCTTCTACCTTCTTCCCCCTTCCACCATGGCCATGTTTTAACAGCCGCAGACACTTTGCTGGTGTCTTTTTAATTTGATTTAACTAAAAAAATAACACACAAAGCTATTTGGCCTTGTGCCACTCAACATACTGCTATAGAGTAGGCATGAGTTATAGGGTAATATTTCACAGCCTGTTGTGTCTTATTACTTAACTAATAACAATATTTACCCAGGGTTTTCCCCGAGCAACTCAGACAGGTTTAAAAGAAATCTTGATTAAAGAATGACAGCCAAAGTATTGGATGTTAAGTATAAATAAGAGTAATGTGAAGAGAGTGGAAGAGTTTACTGTTGCATCCTGGTAGTTTGCAGTAAATCAGTGTAATATGAAAGTTCCTCCTTTACTGGGCCTCCCCAGTTGTCAGCTCTCTCTCGCTGCAGAGAGCCCATGTAGAGAGCTGCCAGACTTCTTACTTGCACAAATGCAGCTTGTGGGTGCTCTGGCATTTGCCTGCCAGAGGCTGAGCCTTTACCCTAAGTGCTTAACCACTAGAGCTAAGGGAATAATCAGACACCTCTCACTTTGTCTGGAGCTAGTTACCAAGAAATACAACTATAGCAAGCTAGCGTATCACAGCCTTCATCTTGCCCAAATTCACTGACACTCTCAGTAGTTTGCAAGTACAAAAAGATTTTTAGCTGATACGAATAGAACACCTCTCAGTGTATTATCTGTAGAACTTGCTGCTGAGGCAGGCAAAGCCAAGGACCAAGTAAATTACAAGGGTATTAGATGTTACCAGTAAAAACACCCCCATCCAGGTTAGAGAGGATATGACATTTTTACTCGTTCACATAACTCTTTCACCAGTCAAGCAGCAACTGTCTCTTTGGTAGATTATTCCATGTTCCTGCACTTTGCAATTTCTGCTGAAATAGTCGGTGTTGCCCTCTGTTCAAGGCAGGATACAGAACTATCAAAGACCTTGTCTCACTTCCTTTGGTAATTCTCCAGCTGACTAAGGGACTTAAGCTACACATCCATTCAGCTAAGGAAGGCACTGCAGATTCCTTCCAACCTAACTGCATTCAGAAAACTCATCTAATACTGTAAATACAAGGACTCCTGTCAAAAGCACGGAAGAAAAAATACATTCAAATTTATGTTCAAGTTGCTATTTGTCTGACTGCCTCATAGATTACCTGCCCACTGGAAGGGAGGGAAAAACCATCACCATTCTCTGCAGCTTCTTGTTTTCCCATGGAGACTTCCCCTCCACTTTAGCAGCCTGTGATATGACTCCTCTGTAAAAGTGGTTAAAATCATAGCCCTAGTAGGGCTGTATGCAAGCCAGGGCTGAGCACTCTAAATAATGTCATTTCTGTATAATTACTTAAGCTGATGAATGGGCAAAATCCCGCAGTTGTTACTCAGGCAAAACATCAAGATGATGAAAATTTTGAATGAATAAAGGCTTTAGGATTTGGTCCAGTGGTAGTAATTTTGGAGCAGACACCTTACGGAACATGAGTCTCTCCTGACAAGGGGTTGTGACACAGGATGCTCTTATGGCCCAGTCCCACATCATACCGGCAATAATCTGTCACTGCCTGCATTCTCTAGAGAAAGACTGCAGCAGGCAGTGGCTGAGGGGCAGAAGTGAAATGAGGTCATCTTTTCATCCTTCCGCATTCTCCAGTTTTGCTTTCACACTGGAAAGACTGGGTATCAAACACTTGTTCCTTTCCAAGATGGGAGCTTTACACCGCAGGAGAACCTATGGGCGAGTATCTGAGCACTATTTGCATTTCAGAGTCTGTCCTATATATGTGCTCAAATGATATCCAGCTAGAGAAGGTGACAGCAGTACAAGGGCAGGGAGAGACTGAGATCCAACTTTACCTCCTCACCAACAGGGAAAGGAGCCCTATAAGCCAAGTAGAGTTATGTGGAGGTGGTACTGATGAGTAACTAAGGAAGCAGAGAATGAAACTCCAGACATTATTGAGAACACTTAGTCCCAGCTAAAGGAACATTTTATGTTTTTCCTTTACACTGACATCACCTGCACTCGCAGTAAAGTTTTTACCCTATGCTTCCTCTGCTCACCTCCCCATAAGCACATCCAGCTGCGTTCAGACCAGCTTTCCTTCCCTTAGCTCTGTACTCTGTCAGGTCCTACCCAGCCTCTTCCCAGCCCTCCTTTCCCCATACACACCAGTCTTCACTTCTTACAGCTCTGCCAGTTCTAGTTAGGAGTGGCATGGGCTCGGCATTAACTCTGCCAGCTGTTTCATCACCTTGACTCTCAGCATGCCAAACCAGAAAAGTCTTTGTTCTCCAGGACATCTCTCCTCCCCCTTGAGCTGATTCTGACTGGGTGGCTTATCACCCAGAAGCAGCAGCTTTTGCCCTGACAGCTTATTTCTACATGCCAATCCTTCTGTGCTAGCAAAAAGAGCCTTCCCTCTTCTCCTCCAGACCCCTACCATTTGTCTTTCATCTCTTTCGTAAGGGAGGACAGGGAATTGTACCATCCCTCTTGGCTCAGCTGCTTCTGCTGAGCATACTCTGTCCCTCTGCAGCAGATAGAGCTTGTAAAGAAAGCAGAAATGGCCTTGGGATAAAAGATCACATCCATATGAGTTAACTTACAGGCTAGGGGCTAAAAACCACTGCCAAAACCAATAAATGTGGCAGACAATTTCTCTTAGGAAATTTGGGATTCTGCTTTAAAAACAAAAGTGCAGGATGATAGAAGTCCCCCAAATCACCATGCATATGCATAATAGGTCCAAAGCATTAACAGTAACTAGCTTAAATAGGTCCAGGACTTATTCATCAGAGTAAAGGCAGCCAGACTGATAAGAATTCAGCCCAAGAGCAACACCAACTGCTGGTATTTGGAGTTTGGGGACAGGCATCAGCAGATAGAATGGTAAGCAAGAAAAAAAATGATGCTCCAACTACAATTCCCATGAACCCCTGTAGTAGCAAGCCTCAAGCTGCTGCCATGAAAATTGTATTTTAACCTTTTATTCCAACACAGAACAGAGACATATCTGAAACAGGGAAAGATAATTTCCATTTTCCCTTAGCCTGAGGATTTAACCCTAGAGTAAGTCTGCAAGGTCCACATGCCCCATTGATCTCATTTTTTAAAAAACACAGCCCTTATTTTGGAAGCACTTGCCTTCCATTCACAATTGATCTTCCACTTCTCCTGTTGACAAACGTATGTCCAGACTTCTCACTTTCTCTCTGCTGCTGGATGTCTTTTTCCAAAATGGTTCATTTCCAGTACAGGTCAACTTCATCATCTGATCTGAGTGAGAGAAGGAAGCTAAGTATCCTGAAAAATTGGAGGAACCTCTACGTAAAAGACCTAGAGGAAAGCTAGATCTTTAATACCAGAAGATCATTTTGCAAAGTACTGCTCTCCTATGAGGGCTTAATGCATGAG
>NW_010199987.1:26807-30290 GCF_000695765.1 Mesitornis unicolor | reverse complement strand
CCTGCTGAGGTTGTAGAGATCCCTGAAGCACACAGGACCCAGAGGGAGAGAAATTAGAGACTAATCCATTCTAGATTCAGTGACAAGTTTTGTGTGGAAAAACATGACTTCCTTAATAACACTCTTCTACAGGCTCCTACTTTCCCTGCTCATTCACTTGGCATCATTTCTCAACCACTCAAATTCTGCATCCTTCATTTGTGGTTCCCTAACTCACCTCCAACTCCACTTGTCTGACTTTGCTTGCCTTGGCAGGAACACTGGTGTGCTTGTGCTAACTTTCACACAAGAAACCCCATTTTCTTACCATCTTTCCTTCCCACCTTCTGTGTCAGCCATTCTGTAGAGATGCAGCAGCCTATTTCATAAAATCTTTGTCCTCTGTGCCTGAGGTGCAGCACCACCCAGACATCACTTTTGTGTTGTGCTACTGCTCTGTCCCCAGTGGAAGGGTCTTTAAAGCCCAGGCTCCATTTCTGGTTTAAGACAAGTTCTTGGGAGCCCTGCAAGCCTGGACTTTCAGTTCCAGTAAGGACAATGTCCATCCTTTGATGCAGACCAGACATTTCTAGTGAGAAAACTACTGATGTCAGGTTCTGGAAGTGGTGGCATGCTGCAAACAGCACTCTAGGGAAGAGCACATTTGTGTGTGTAGTCTCTCTGTAACCTCTGAGAATAGAACAGTTGCCAAGCTCTGTGAGAAAGTAGAAGAAATCCCAATTTTATAGCTACCCACATTATTCCTGAGATACCAAATATTTAATATAAAGCAAAAATTCATATATTAAGGGCAGAAGGAAAGATTATGATTTTGCCTGATTTCCTAGCCCTGACCATTGAACTTCAACTAAAAATTTATCCATTGATGTTCCTGTGTTTCAGCTAGAATCTCTTTCAGACAGCTGGGCAGTCTTGATTTGAAAATCTGATCTACAGGAAAGTTACCATCTCTCCAGTTATTTAATCCTGATGGAAAGTTATCCTCACCATTAAAAATGCTGTAATTTCCTTGCCTGGCCCTTCTTTTGTGTAATTCAACTTGTAAGTACTGGGTCTTGCCAGCCTTTTCTCTGCCGTAATTGCTGAATTCTTCTTCCTAAGTAGGTAAGCAGGGCCTGTGGTGATGATCCTTCTCAGTCTTCTCTAAATAGATTGAGTTTCCTAGGTCTTTCATTCTGAGGCAGACTTCGAAACTTTGCATCATTCCAGTGGGCTTTTATCTGAAGCCTTTCCAATTTGTCAACAGGCCTTTGATGTATTTTGTAACACAATTAAGTTAATGTTGCAAGAGAAATAATAACATTTTTTTTCCTTCTTTTTACTTTCTAGGCTCTTGTGTGCTTGATTTCTCACACGTGGCATTACACATAAATACATACCATATGTGGTAAAAAACCATTACACAAGAGACTCTTAAAGGTCAGAAACTAAAGTAGAGAATATATACTTGATGTACCAATCAAAATCTATTATTTTTTTTCCTGTTTCCACCTCTGCATGTGAGATGCTGCAGGAGCTTAGGGTATCTTCCTGGGGGACTTCCAGTCCAGAGAAAATTTGCCTGATGCCACTATCATTTCTTCCTTTGGAAAACCGTCCTGCAAGACTTGTTAAAGAAAATTTTTCCTACTACCTAAATTTTTCAAGTGGTTAATTTAATCCTATTTCTTTTACAGCCTTAAACCATGCTATGTAAATGTGGTGGGTTGCTCAGCTTATACTTGCTTACTTTCAATTTCTATACATCACTGCCAATGAAACCTTGCAGTTGAGTCTTTGCATTTCTTTCATCTCTGAGACTCATTTCACATGGAGATATCCCAGACCTGTTTGAACTGAGGTATCATTACTGTCAATCATAGTGGTCTCCACCTTGTCAGCCCAGGTCTTGCTACCTCTTCTTATGAGGCTCACACGCTCTCAGGGATATCAATTTCCATTATATATAAATTGATTTTGTCCTGCAAATGCAATCACACTTAAATTTCACCCAAACCAGAGATGAACTCATCTTCAGAGTAAACATAGCAGAGGATGGAAAATGCAGATAACCAAAGTTCTAAGAGTAGTCTTAGCTGCAGGAGAAGCAAGCACATAGTAGGACAAACAGCTTCTTCAGCTACGAACACAAATAGCTCATCAACTGAGTTTTGAGTTTACTTGGGATTTTTGCTTTCAATCTAGAGCACAATCAACAAATCTTACTCCTATCTGTACTTCAAGCAGCAGCACATGCAAGGGTAGATCAATCTAGCTGGTACTGTAGATGTCATTTTAGACATGTTAAAGCTTTGGACACATTCAAGACTCTTGCCTAGTGTAGAGATAGCTGAGATTACCAAATCCTCTCTCTGCTAGAAGAATAAATGTAGCTATAAGTGGCTCTCTTATTTTGGTGCTGTCCATATTGCAAACAGAATCTTGCCTACTTTCAGGAAACAGGCCAACCAGAAAGCACAATCCAGCTTTGCAGCCATTTATTTGGACTCCTTTAACCCATCAAAGGTGGGTATTAACCCACTCTCCCTCTAGGGGTGAAAAAGGCCTGTTTACAAAATACAAAACTGGTCACTCAGTTTGAGCTGCCATCAATAGCACCTTAATTACAGAATCACAGGATCTTTGAGATGGAAAGAGATCTCCTGAGAGCATCTAGTACAAAAAGATGGTTTCAAGACCATAAGTCATCTCAGGGGCATCAGTCGTAACTGATCTCCTGCCAAGCAAAAGAATAGCAGTGTTTGCATCTGTTTTAAAAACCACCCCAACACATACAGATGCTCTTTGGGAAAGCTCCACAGATATTTAGGTCCTGCTTCCCCTTAGGGAAGGATCTTTGTGTTCTGGTCCTGCAAAAAATGCCCGATTCCCTACATTAAAAAACAAAAAAAGCATTTTAATAGCAGTTATCCTGAAAATGCAGCTGACACTTTGAGTGGAATTCAAGAAGACATTTTGGATTTGACCAGAATGATACCAAATCCATACCAGAATGGATGCCTTGCTTTGGCAACATTATTACAAAAAAAAAAAAAATCTGTCCTGGCTAAAATCCCACTGTTTCCGCTAACTGTTTGGACCAGTCACAACACTAAATAATCCATTACTGTGCCAGGTCTGTTTGGAGCCCAAAGTGAATTACTGGCTTCTTGGCTCAAACTTGCATCAGAAGGTCCTCAGCTTCAGATAACTGACACTTTACCACACAGCAAGGACTCCCCTTTGAGACATATAAACATTTTGTTTCACTGACTGATCTTCTTCTAGATTTATAGAACATGCCTTTCCCTGGAGCTCAGGTCACGTTTGCATAGTCAAATAAAAATACCATAAATCTCCTTCTTTTCAGCAGTAGAAAGCAATGGAGAATTAATTCCTCCTGGGGCTCCTTAAGCAAGTATTTAGTTCAGCTCTGGACATTATGCTATTTTTTTGGGGGTCAGTACAGTCCTCTGACTTGCCAGGGTTGTTCACCAATCCACA
>NW_010199987.1:23108-26776 GCF_000695765.1 Mesitornis unicolor | reverse complement strand
TTTCCCTTTAGGATCAGGAAGCTCCTGCAGTCAAACCAAGCCTCATGATGCCAGGTAATGGGATGCTTTCTTGAAACTCAGGCATTGCACTAAACATTGCAAGGGATCTGTGCATCAGATCAGCTGTACAGACTTATTCCTTGTAATGCAGTCATTTCACAAAAGTCTTGAGACTGAGAAAAGATTTTTTTGTTTTTGTTATAGAGAGATGATCCAGGGAAGAGGTTTAATCTCCTGAGTTAGGTGAAAACAGTGGGTTAAAGACAGACGACAGATCAAAGATTGCTTTAGACTGTAATACACAGTATTAGTAACCCACTCTGGTAGATTGGAAACTGCTGTGAATATTCCTACCAGTGCTTAGTTGGTAGGTAAGATAAATTTCCTTTCTATGCTCTTAAAAGAGCAACAAAGTTTGTATTAGCTTGAGTCAAACACTTCAACTACATTTTGACTTCTTAGCCCATCTCATCACCAGGGAAATCAGAAAAATATGAGAAAAAATTCTAGCCCTTCAACAGCCCAAATGCTAATCCTTGTCATATTGTACTCTCCCTGTGGATTTCATCATCATTGGCTTCATTATACAGAGGGACATTTGGACCACTGTATAAAAAAATCTTTATAATTCTTGTGTGAAACAATCCTGTATCCTCTTGTGCTCTATTAATAATCTGAATGATATTTGCTTGCTTTTATTTGGATGCAATGTCTGAGTCTGGCTGCTGAGCAGACTTCTCCCAGACGAGTTTGAAACACATTTGGCAGTTCTTTGCCCATATGTGCTCCCTCAGACATGCCTCCTAAAAATCACACAACTAGACAGTTGCTTAGAAATCAACACGTGTTCCCCTCAGACATGACAGGTACTGTTAGCCTGTGACTTCAGCTATTCTAACATAGTCAGATGCTACAAACATGGGTATAGTATAAAATAGCATTTAGCTAGCTCTATCAGTAACGAGATGGCAGTTTGCTATGCTAAGTAATAAACTAAGCAGACTATTTCCTAATAGAAACACCATTACCTCTGCACCAAGTAAAAGAACAGCAGGGAACATAATATGGACACAGTAACTCAAGGAACTGTATTTACTCAGTTTCACTGCATATGAGAAAGTGGTAAATTAGACATAAAGGGTTGAGCTTAACATTGCAGGAGAGGCATTTTGATAATTTTCTCTCCTTCTTCTGCCCCTCCCTTTCACTCCCATCTCCCTCCTCCTATTTTCCTACTGGTGGAGATGCATTTGCACAGCATGCAGCCTTTCCTCTCTAATAAACTTTTTCTTCTATCATCGGTATGAAAGCCTTGAAAGGGATGGTATTTATGGAGAACTGCCTAACCTTAACTGCATACTCCTCAGGAACTGGCACGATGCAGGACCGATGAAGCTTCTGAGTGAAGCCATGTGACAGCTTTCTAAAGTGCACACAGTGAAAGTCTGGGAGGGCTGGAGCCACAACAGCGTCTAGTCAACCAAACATGACTATCTCTGACTTCCCTCTCAGCATCTTTAATTGTCCTAAGCCAGAGTCCTGGGGAGCAAAAATAAACCAACCCAGATGTGAAAACAGTGGTGTATAGAGTAAGAAAGGGAAATTTCAGGAGTAATGCAAAGATGGGAGTAAAGGATTAAAAGAGAAAGAGAGAAGGCAAGAGATTTATTCAGCATTTCCTTGTCTATCTCCTCCACAAACTGAATCACAGAAGCATGAAAGTAGATGTATTGAATCTCAAAGGAAATAAAAGAAGTGGAAAATTAACTACTGATGAAAAAAAATAGCTGTGTCCAGGGATTCCTGCATATCAACTCTGAGCTCCCTCTTATCAGCATAGAATAGAAAAGGCCAGGGAACTGGGGAGAAAAGGTCAGACACTGAGGGAAAACACAGGCAAGGGAAAAATGAGAGCTAACACGGAAATCATAGCAAAAGAGCAGGGCGGAAAAGAGCTGATCCCATTTCAGAGATTTGCATGCACTGCCCTGAGTGCCATTTCCCAGTTTCAGCATCTTGAAAGGCTGAAGTTGGCTTAAGGCTGAGTCTTAGAAAAGCCACACTACTTTCTGCCTTTTTCTACCCCTCACCTCTATTTGACAACATGTAGTAACAGTGGGCTGGGGAAACCTCATACAACAGCAGCTGCGGCCATCCGCATGAGCACAGAGCTGAGCCAATTGTGAGCTGCTGTGTGCCAGGCCTGAGCCGAACTCAGGAGCTCTTCCCTGATGGTTACTAATGGCTTAGACACTGTACCCAAAGTTGGCCTGTTTAATTCTGACTGGATCCTGGGCCTCGCATTTTCCTGTATCTCACACTGTTTTCCCCCCACCCCGCCTCCCCCCTTTAGTTCTGAATAAGCTTTGACCTTATTCACTCCTGGGCCTCCAAATCCACACTGACTTGAGTGGCCACCTCAGGTTTTCAGGTGATGAGGGATAAAGGGCTACCTTCACGAATTTTTCTGATCATAGATGGGTCTACTGCTGTAGTCTCACTGGAAATTGTTAAAAAAAGACTGGAATAAGTGTATATTGTTACTATCGCTCACAGGTGGGATATGGGACTTTAAAAATTGGCTTCCAGTGGAAGTAAAACTTGGAAGCATATTCCAAATAAATAGCTCCCCACACAAATATCCCCCCCATCATTGCACACCAGTCATTCAGTGTGTAAAGCCATCTCCTTTTGAGAAATCTCCACTGAACCCCAAAATCTGGCTCCCAAGGAGGAGCTGTGACCCCAAAATCACCTTAATCTGGTCAACAATCCAGCTATTGAGATTGCTTCCTCAAATCAACATAACCAAAGTGACAGCGATATCATCTCTTCCAAAGACTGAATATTTACTCAGTCAGGGCCAGGAAGGACATACATAAAGACAGGACATACCTGGGGATGCACTGTTAACATAATTCGGCAATATTAGTTGTACAAATGCAGACTAAATTATGCCCTCTCACAGAAAGATCCAACAACTTTAAGTAAAAAAATAAGATAAAAGAATGTGGTGGGGAAAGTAGGACAGATGGGTTAACAAACATAATAGGATGTGCATAATTCTCAGCTACTCAGGAACAGTAATCACAAATCACCACCTGCCCAGTTACTATCAGATGGCAGGTTTGCCTCTTCACATTCAACAAATCTGTTTCCTTTGTATACATCACAATCAGAGTTGGTGTGTGCACTTATCAAAGTAACTTTTCTTGTCCTACACAGCCAGATCAGTTCTCAGAAAGGAAACAGGAGTTTACACCTCCCTATATAACAAATTATTTACTATGTTCAAATCAGCTACATCTGTGTAAAGCAGCTGAAAGGAGGAAGCTTTCAGAATGTCAGTGCACCTCATTTTGGCTTGCTGAAACTTTTACTTTATCTGAGGCTTGACTTTGAAACTACAATTAAGCACTGCAGAACTTGTTAGGAACTGCATTTCACTCAAGTGGAGACTATTTCTCTTGTGATATCAAAAGGAAATAAATGTGGAACCCTGAAAACTCACTGGAACTGCCATGTCACAAAACATGCCATCAGGAAAGGCTGTGCAGAGCAATGTGCAGAGCATTTTTTGAGCCAAACAAAAATTCCATTTGTGAGGATCTGAGTAAATTTGGATCAATTTTGAGAAACACTTCTGGAAAAAAGAAAAAAGTGAAGTG
>NW_010199987.1:14206-23077 GCF_000695765.1 Mesitornis unicolor | reverse complement strand
AAGATGTGGAAAAAGTCTCAAGAGGGCCCAATTGTTTTTTTTAACTATTGAAATTATGTTAGCATTTTTTAAAAGAGTCCAGTCTTAAAAACAAAACAAAACAAAACTTTTGCAAGACATGAGTTAACATTAACAATAAAATGAAGCTTTTCTTCTTCAGTTCTGGGTTGAACAAGGTATTTCTGATCAATGGAACCTACCATTCTCTTTTTCCTTCAGCTTACTTTATTTTTTTTGTCCAGTCATCGAATTGAAAAATTCATTATTCACACAACTCAATCTGAAATAAATAAAGGAGCAAACCAGCCATAGACTTCTTAGATTCTGAATTAAAATGTCAGGCTATGGGAGACGTGGTAGAATATTCCATTGTCAGAGAATCACACACTATATAATCCTGTAATTATAACCAAACCTTCTGCAGTAGTTTCATGTACTCATAACATCACTGGCTTTCAGGTATCCTGATCCTAAGCTGAACTCCCCACAGAGCATTAAGGGCACATGCAGTGAGCAGTAGGTCTATGAGATGATGTAATGTAAAAAAGGAAAAACACCTGTCAGTGAGAGAGAAGCTTGCAACCCTGGGAGCTTTCCGCATGGGACAGTGACATTGCTGGCTTGTCTCTAAATATCTTGAGAGGGAATTTTCCTTAGGAAAAAAAGTTATAATAGGAGGAGATTGCTTATTTGCCAGATAGGCACAAGACCATAGAGAAAATGGGTCCTGGCCTTCAGATGACACCATAGAAGGATCCCAGTCAAGAGCACAGCAGTGAAGAACCTGCACAGTTCAGAGAGGCTGACCCAACTTGCCTCTCCTTTCCTAGAAGTCGTGCATCCACAGCAGGTGAGTGACCTGCAGAACAGTGTGTACCAACCAAAAGCCTGCATTCTACATTGATGGGCCCATTCAACATGGAGAAATAGGTTCTTCCCAGCTTTTCAGCAGCTTATTGCAAGTAATCTTCCCTCCCTCCCTCCCTCTCAGTAAGGCTTCTCCTGGCATGGATTTGGCCCTGTCTAAGCAGTCAGGTGATCAGCACTGCTTTTTAAGCCTGTGCTGGCCAGAGGGATAAGGGAGACATTCTTCAGGCTTGCTCGCTCACTCACCACTCGGCTGTAGCAATTTCTCATAATCATTGTCCATGAGCCCGAGCCCACAGAAATGAAGAAAGTGGAAGTTATTTTCTGCTGTTGTTTTGAATGTGAAGTAGAGCAGAGTCTGAATTTCATTCTCAGGGCGCTACAGGGTCACAGGCGGTGCATAGACAGCACAATCGCTTATCTCTCCCCAAGGCATTGCATACAAGAAAGAAAAGAGACACGCAGAGCTGGCCAGGGTTCATTGCTCTTGGCAAACTGCAGCAGTATCCCAGAGGTGAGTGGCTTCCTGAAGCAGCCCAGTTGGAAATATCTGCTTAGAGGTGAAGCACCACAGCACTTTGGCACATGTACGATGGGCAAGACAGCCACAGATCTGCAGCTAGGCAGATTTGGACTAGCAATGTTTAACAGCAAGGGTAATTACCTTCTGGGACAGCGTGCCAACACTTGTGGGGAGCCTTCCTTGCAGAGATGTCTTTAAATCTATCTTAGGTTACTCTGAGCTGTCATTCAAACACAGCACCCAGGACTTGAAGCAGGGATTATCACAGAGCTGCCCCATAGCACTGTGTCATGCAGAGGACTGAGGTTGATGAATGCATGGTCTTCCTTAGCCAGTCCTACCAAGCATCATGTGTCAGATAATCCCCTAATCTGAGGATTCTCATCACACAGTGACCATGGTGTGAGAAAGTCCAGGAGAATGGATGATGAATATACAGGACTATCCCCACTATGAGTTTTGTGAGGGCTTTCTGTATTCCTTCTCCATGTTTGAGCCAGCAGAACATCATAGGCACTCTTATCCTCTCTATTGCCTTCCGGTGTTATAGAAACCAAAGCAAATCAACCTGTCTCAGCTGGCTACCATATTGTGACTTCTCAGACATTCCGTAAGTGAGTGTAATGGCTTAAATCCCACTGCTCAGAAGGAAGGAGATTGTACCCCCTTCTGGATCTCACTGCCTAGGCACCTGAGTGGACTTAGTCCTCTTTCACCAGGACACATGGGGAAGGTAAAAAAGAGCATCATCACAGCTTCCCTTCTATCTGGTAGAAGAACCTGGTATCCTCACTGAGGAGGTGGAGGATTTAACAATAGCTTTCCTTTCTTTGTGATTCAAAGCAGAGAAGTCTGGAGAGTGTTTAGTTGTCTTCTGGCTTGCTGGAGTTTCTGGCTTTTGATCAGTTGATACAGAACTGAGCATTACCATGTACTGGGAAGTGCTCTGCTATAGAATGAGAGCTTGAGAAATACTTCTGGATCCTTCAGTTATTTTCCACTGATCTTGTTTTACAACCCCACTGTTGTGAGAGAGAGCAAGAGCAGAACAAGACCTGCTGACCACTGCGGTGCCTTTCTAGCCCAGTGCTCCATTGTTGCCTGATCAGCTTATAGTAGGGTAGAAAGGAAGGAGGAGAGTTGCAAACATTCGTATTGAATTCCACCTACTGCCTGATAATTAAGGCACTTTTAGAGTGGTGGTGGTGGTGAAAATCTGCACTGCAAACAATGAAAAAGTAGGATTTGAATCCCATATATATCCCAGGGGCTCTGTAGCACACTGCAGCATCCCCTGCTACTGGTGTAAACATGCAATTTGGCATAACCTGGACCATTGCTTGGAGGGTTTCCTTACACTTTGAGCATGCTCTGGTCTTCTTGCTGAGGAGCAAGATAAGATCTCCAAGCAAATCAGGCAGGTAAAGACTTACCTTACAATATCCTTGTGATTCTAACTTGTGACAGCCAAACCAGCCTGCAACACAAGTATGTCATTGGAGTAGCTGGTAAAAATAAAAAAGCCAAGAAGTTTATCTCGATGTTCCTCTTTGAACTGCCCACAGAAATCAGTGACTTAATAAAACATTGGCCTACTGAAAGAGAACTGTAGATCACTGAAGATGACTTCACTCACTGCTTCCCCTTTGGTGGCTGAAGCCATGGATTTCACCTAAGCCCTGCTCTCAGGTGCGGCTCTTCTGAGGAAGAGCTACAGAGCTGCTGCTGTCACCATCCTACTCCTTGGGCAATGGTTCATCTGACTTCAGTATGCTCTCAGAAAGCAAGCCTCCTTTGCCTTCACTTTTTCCTCCAGCTGAGCACTACATCTCACCCTCACCCCCTGTCACTGCTAGCAGGCTTGATGGGAGGGCTACATCTTCCTGCCCTCAGCTGGCTGCTCTTGGGAGGGAAGGAAGCTCACCCAGATGGATTTCAGCAGTTCTCATGAGTATTTTATGGTCTTTTACTGATTTACAGCCAGTTCAGCATTCTTGTAAATGGCCATAAATTGGATTGAAGTCATAAATCATAACCAGAGAAAGAGAGACACAGTCTCTCAGTCCCAGCTCAGGCTAAACTGGCCTCTATGAATATATGGAAGAAACCTGCTCCCTCAATCAATACACACAGCTCAGGCTACAGCAATCATCTGCAGGGTCCACTCCCCATTCCTCTTCCACAAGGCTGTAACATTAGCTACATGCTGCATGTGTGCGATGCACTAAAAATACTTTTCTTCCAACCTGCACAGAGGTTGTTCCAACCACCTCAGGGTCTGAGCACTTCATGTTCTTTACCGTACTTGCATGTACATGCACACTGACACCCACCCTCTGAGCAGGGGACTAAACTGGCACTTTTCATACCAGGCTCACAATTTCTTCATACGGGTCATAAAGGGGTGTTTCCCACCCCCCACACTACCTCTGGGATGTGATTGTCTTCTTTCTCCAGGGAGACTGGCAGAAAGTTGCAGGTTGTTACTCTTCTGAAATACCCAATTTATCCCACTTGAGGCACAGATAGCTGGAATGCCTTGCTTACTCTCCATAAGCCTGGCACCTAGAATCTAGGGGTTTGCGCCTTTCCCTTTTGTTTCTCTAGCCCATTTTTAGAATCTAGCCTGTAAGCATTTCTGAAAGCTTCTGACACAGCTGCTGCAAGCTGGTGCCTTCATATTTCTGTAGCTGACTCCAGCTCAAGAAAGACAGGCTGGTTCTTTCCATCTCCTTAGCATAACAACCAGTCACCGCACTAGCCCTGAAGTCAAAGGACAGGAGACATTAGCACACTAACAACCTCACTCTCCTACCCACACTTGCAGCTCACCACAACCCTTCCTACAAACATCAAAATCTAGCAAACCCAACTGGCTGCCTCTGCTAGGCCTTTTGAGGTCCTGAGGGCTGCCAGGTGAGTTGCTTTGGCCCCACCTCCTGGACAGAGCACCTAATGGAAATGAGCCTCAAGGTCTGCCCTGCAAGGCTTAAAGGGGCTCCTGCTGCTTCTAGCACAGTGAGAAGAAGCTCTACCACACCTATAATTAATGAGGTGGTTTTTCTCTTGCTTAAAGGCATGTGAAAAGCTCCATAAAGACCTATCCAGTACTACTCAGATAGTAATTGCAGCCTCAACTACTGCATTATGATCCTGCAAAGAATTGTGCTATTACCTACCTAGCAGTCAAGGATGCAAACTGTTCATACAGGCAGCAAACTCTTCTCAGGTCTGTTGGGTTCAGCCTTCGTTATGTTTATTTATTATTTAGCCAGATGGATTGATTCAGACTTATACATGTGTCCACTAAAATGGAATTATGTGCCTTGATCTATATGTATTCTGTATTTAAATATAAGTCACTGGTCAATTGCCAGAGTGAAGGGAGTATGACCTCACAGCAGAGTACCCTACAAAGAATGAACCACCACTGATTATATCATATTCTAATAGCCTAGAAGAGGAGATGAACTGCTTGCTTATTCAGCTTTTCATTCATTAATCATCTTGCTGTTACTGCCCCTGTTCACTTGTATCTGCTTCTTTCCCCCCCTTATCTTATTTTTACTTGTTTGTGCATTACTGCCTTTGTGATAACACCTCAAAGCCCTAGACTGGGACTAGCTTCCTACTGTGCTCAGCATAATAGAGAACACAAAAACATTCATATTTGCATATCGGCGAATGTGACTCTTTCTGGAGTTCTTTTGGGTTTTATCCAAGTAGCTTTTAGTGGATAGTCCATGTATGACTTTTAAGGGTTCTGTCAGAAGTGTCTAAAAGTAAGACCCAAATGGGTAAGTTAGAATCCCTTTAGAGGACTTGCATCTCTTTGGGAGGAAAATTTAAAGTAATTTAAAAAAAAAAAAGAGAGAGAGAGAGAGAGTGAGGAACAACAATCAGAAAACCCTGGAGAGAAAAACCACAATTGTATTTCTACAGTAAATAATACCATGATTAATAGTAATGATAATAATAATGTCATAATTGACCTGTTGTTTCTTGCAAAGACTCTGAAGAAGAGTCATAGTAACTTGACCATTTATATCAGCATTCAGATTCTTGGAAAAACATGTTCTTTCAAAGCTGCATTTAGCTGGTAACGCTAATACCAAGGTAAAGTATTGCCAGCACATTGCTGGTTGAGAACATTCCAGGAAATTATGAAAAGAACTAAATATTATTCCTACTCTTACTGATTACTATTATTTTCCATTAGACACTTACTATCATGTTGTGGGTTCTTTTGGTTTTGTTTTGTTTTTACATTTTTCATCCATTTTCTCTCTACACTGCAGTTCTGATCACCTAATCACATACCTGCATGCTGTACCATGAGTGGAACACACAGAAAACAGACAAGCTAACCTAGAACTGATGGCATCATCACAGTACAGAGTCAGAGCTCATCTGACCTGTCAGGCAGCAGGGATCTGTGACTTGGCCATGCGTCCCACGGACACACATATGCAGCTTTGAATTAGTTCAGTGCTTCTGGATCAAGGAGCATAGGAAGCAGAATGTACCCTGTCATTCAGGACCTGGGTACAATCAAAACATCTTGCTTGACTGCCTGGACCGGCCATGTTCAACATATCCTAATTCATCCCATCACATCCCAGATTTAGCTGTCCAGATGTCTTCACGTGGCTCTCAGCCTTTTCGTAACAGGACAATAACAAATAAGTGAGTTTAGCTAATGGATGAAGACTCTTCTGGCACCAACACAGCTTGGCATGTAGCCATCAGCATGTGCTGCCATCACTGCTGATCCTACTTGAAGGAGTTGAGGACAGTAGGAGGCACAGCACCAGCACACACACCCCCAAGCACACACAGCCAGACACTGCCAACCCGGTGACGCAATTTTCAGGCAAAAGGCTGTGGATCTCAGAGGTGCGATCCAGCTTCAGTGGCTGTGAAGTCTAAACCACTTTGCCATGGATCATTTGTCCAGATGATGCCAGCAAATAAATCCTAAACTTCACATGTCAAGAAACATGTATTTTTCTTCTGTTTGTTCAGTGGAGTGCTAGTCCAGGAGCTTCTAAGGGGCTTCTATTTTAATACTAGTAATAGTTATAATAACCACAGTTAATAGCCAGAGGAATAGCAAAAGTAAAGGCAGTGGTGTCTGCAGATTCTTTTGGACTTTGTTTTCTGAGCAAGAGACAGTAGGACTAGCAAAATCCACCAGGTGACCTCAAATCATTAGGGTCAACCAAAGTAAAGGGACTCAAAAAATTCGGGTGTGATGGTAGTTTCTCCATAAATCTCTAAGCTAGGATGTCACCCTCAGGCTGAATAGAAGCTTGCAATGAATTCCAACCCTTAGAAATAGTTGCCCTTCACTGGGTACTGTTGAATCTTCCCTGACAGATAAGATTTATCCATGGGAAATAATTAAAAAACAATTCAGAACTTTCTTCCTCTTGGAATGCATTATATTACATTAATTGGGGGGGGGGGGGGCGGTTTGTTTTTTTTTAATTTGCCCTCAAGGACATTTGTGCTTCTCACAAGGTCTTCCTACGCCCCGACCTCTTCTTGTTACTTTAAATAATATACATTGTCCACAATGCTGTAATAGTGCTAAGCGTAGCATCATTTTCAGAAACTAAGTGTCTCCCTCCCCCTTATTTTCTCACACATCTCAAAAGGGCATCTCAAAAGGCAACAATAGACTATAAATTCACACCAAGGTTATGGAAACTTTCAACAGAAAGGAGGGAAAAGTTGGCTATATTTGATGGTCCTCTCTGTGAACTGTGAAGAAAATAACCAGTGCCATCATGAAACTCAGTCAGAAAAACAGTGATATTAGAAAAGTGTGTTCTAGTACGAAAGGTTATTCACAACAAAGTATAGTCTAGCGCTTTTGTGTTTGCGGTGTGTTGCAGCCTTCCTTTGGCTGAGGTTTGTTTAAACCAACAGATACTCCAGCTCTGTTTTGCTTGAGATCTCTGAGAAATAATGCTTTGTGTCTTTTGGATCCAGCCATAGTCTTAAGTGTCAAGTCCAATGCTGGACTTCGTTCTCTGTTTCTAGTGGGTCACTGACACCCGCAGACCTGGCTCAGGTCTGCAGCAGGGTTATCTCCATTATATGCAATGCTACTACACAGCTGTCTGGAAGGAGACATCAGATCCCTCTGGCCCCAGGGCATCCTCTGGCTGCCTCAAAGCCCATGTTCCCAGCTTCTGGCCATCCACCCCTCTCTTCCCCTCTGTTGCAGTGCCTGCAAATGAGACAGAGCAGCTGTAGTTATTGCAGGGCTTTAAAAATGTCAATATAAATGATGCATAGCAGAGAGTTAGGTCCAGTCACTATGAATGCACGAAAGTGCTGTTGTCCTGGTACTCATGTATTCTTCATAGCAGTCTGGTAAGAGAAAGCAGTTTCAAAGCAGCACCAGTTCCCTATTTAAACATGGGCTCCACTGCAAAACTCAGACAGCATCTGCAGAGCACACTGCAACACCAAGCAGGGGTTTCTGGGGCCGGCATGGAGTGTGAAGGACAGCACCAGTTTGACAGTGTGGGGACTGCTAGAACTGAGGCAGGGCCAGACAAGTGGGCTTTCCCCAGTCTGAGGGGCCTAAGCTCTATTGGCATGTAGTTCTCTGTACTGGGGAAGCACTGGGTAATGAGAGTCACTGCTCTGTCCAGCACTTCCCAAAGAGCCGGACTCTGTATTTCCGATAAAGACATGGCTTTGCATAGCAAGCGTAGGAAGGAAACTTTGCTGAGGAGATTCACTTCTGCCAGCCCTGCGTTTTGCAGTCCTTTTTTTAATTGGGGTAAATAGAATCAGAATGGCAAGTGAAGAGTGATGGCTTTGATGTGCTATTTGTCTGGTGAGGAATTTGTGAAATATGTGTTTTTCTGTAGAGAGTGCATGGCTGTAAAGAAGGGCCAGAGTCAGCACAACCTCAGAGCGACGGAGAATAAAGCATTCGAGTTCTGTGGCCATTGATCTGATGACACTGTGGGTAATAGATGGACAAAGTTAGTCTCAGAATGTCTGATTTTTCTCAAATCATTGCTGGAGTCAGACTTAAGGTTGCTTCACCGTGCAATTCTGTATTTACTGTTATTAGAGATTCTCATATCTTCACACTCACTTTGAATTTCCTACGCTTTCACTGACTGATGGGTTTGGAAAGTTTTTTTAGAGAAGCATATCATTCTCGAAAGATCTTTTTATGTGATTATTTTTGTTTACCTGAATTTTATTAATCTTCTCTTGCAGCTTTAGATCCATGGTTTTATATGAAATTTCATTTTGTAGCTCATATGTTTCAGGTTTTCTGTTAGTTGCTTAGAAATTAAATTCTATTGTTGGGAAAAATCCTTCCTTTCTTTTATTTTTGTATCAAAGTACACTGTTTTAAGTGAGAAGGCTTACATTCAGGAAAGAAGAGGTCTGTGATTAGTTAAGCAAACCTAAGTAGCACAAACAGGTTTTAGACATGTTTGGGG
>NW_010199987.1:13236-14175 GCF_000695765.1 Mesitornis unicolor | reverse complement strand
GCATGAACAGCTCTTCTTGAGGAAATGCTTCCATAAGCAGGGAATGGTCTATTTTGTTATGAGGTGCTGCACACTGTGCCTCCATTAAAGGAATCTTTGAAGAAAGAGCTGTGGCATTAGAAATCAGGAAAGCGGCAACCAAATTGGTGCTTGCAAAAAGAAGCATAACACTTCAAAGCACTTACGTATTTCCATAGCACCACCTGCCACTGAAGGCATCAGCTCTGGACTGTTAAGTCCGCCTGTAGCTTTGAAGTCCCTTTGGATGCCTTACTGCTATGAAACTCTCAGATAGCTATGCTATTAAAACACTCCCACTTCCAGTTGCAACCTGCCAGAAGATGGTGTCCTATCCCATCAGACACAGGTCTCAGTACAGGGATCCAGGCAGTCGTGACTGATTATTGCAGCTAATATCTAGTGAAGAAGCCAGGCATCCTGGAAAAGCTCCAGTTGACAAAACACAGTCTCTGGTCTCCCTAGCAACACCGATTACTGTAAGAACATCACCCTGCTGCTCTCTCACTTGTACTGGCCACCAGTGAAGACAGAGTCACCTTCAAGGTCTCTGCCCCAAAATTCCATGCCTGCCACCTTTTTTTTTCCCCTGAGTTGCTGGAGAAATAAAAAAAAAATCTGCATAACTCCATGGTTACTACACTGTGCAAGAACAGACTGTTGACTTGGAGGATGATGGCTGTGGATGCTGGAGATAAGATCTCCCTGGGCTTTGAGTGCATTGAATTACTCCCAGGAAAAGCGGGAACTGTCATGATAGTTTCTGCCCTCTCTGTGGAGAACTCAGTTCCCCAACATAGTCCTCCATCAATGAGCTTTTTGCACCTGCCCACGTGGGTGCCAAACACAACACACAACAGATCCACACTCCTACTCATTAGCACACACAGAAGTCTAAACAAATAAATCACCCTATAAATT
>NW_010199987.1:6038-13205 GCF_000695765.1 Mesitornis unicolor | reverse complement strand
TTCCCCTACAGGGCAGAGAAAGAAAAAAGAGAGTTTATTTTTGTTTCTATTTTCCAGTACTTGGATCACTCTCAGACAGTGTGCCTCTGCAAGTGCCTAAAAAAAGAAGAAAGCTGTTGTGGTCAGAAGCATTAAGTGGTCTCTGGCCCCACAGGTCAGCCAGGGGATTCCTATGAGCACTGGGAGGAGACTCCCACCCTCAGCCGTGCAGGCAAAGATACCTTTGCACAGCACTGCTTGGGGCTGTGAAACCATACCCCCAAATCAACTCTCTGCTAAGCTGCCTTAAATCTGTTAGTAGGTCCTGAGGAATGACCCACAAATCTTCTTTCGTCTTTTTAATTAATTCTTTTCTGCTGAGTTCACTCCCCTTTTTTTGCGGTGTTTCCATGAACAATCTCACAAATCAGTTTACTGACAGGGATGTTTGTATACATAGCAAGTTTTAAGTCAGTGTTGCATACTATTTGCAGAAAGTGCATTTTGAATGTGTTATTACAGGTCTCTTCACTATCTCTATTGAAAAAACCCCAATCTGTTTCCACTAGAAGAATGAAACTTGAAAAGCAGGCTCATGTTTGTACCCCAAAACCCCGAGCAGCTGAAAGGAGAAAACTGATAGCAAGCAAAAACCCTACTACATCCTTTCTCAAACATAGTTTTGGTTACAAGAGCAGCTATGCTGGTTCAGACCACTGTTGTTTCCTGCAACAATCACAAGAAGAAATTCAAGGAAATCTGTGAACAGAGAAACTACTTTCCCAAAGAAAGCATGCCACAATATAAACCCACTAGGGACTTTGCTGTTGCTACTGATATCACAGGGAGGTGTTTCAATGTTCAGGTGATTGGGATGCTATGACTGACCAGATAAATGATTTAATAGAGTATATCAAATACTCTGTGTGACTCTCACAAAAAAACTATTTTCAAAACACACCTCAAAATATTTTTGCCTGAAAACTCTGAGCAAACATAAAAATGATTGCAAATTATTTGACATTGTGGCTTAACTATGAATAAACTTTGACCTCAATAGCAGATAACATCTGAAGGAGCAGAGCAGGTACAATGGAAACTGTGTGGTTTTTATGAAAGAGCAAAGATCATTAGCTATAGCATGAAACTTTCACCCAAAAGAGAGGATTAGCCATGTTTGAATGTCTTGAGATCCACAACAGACCTAATTCAAGGAGTTACTTGTTAGATCTATGCATATTACATTTCAGTCAAAAGCAAATAATTGGGTCAATCCAGGAGCAAATGGGTGAAAATTAACAGCCTGTGACACTTGGAAGGTCAAAACAGATGATCTAGTAGTCCCTTCAACTCTGCAAGTCCATGATGTATAATGGACACATGGTTCATTATAGAGTGGTACACAGCCGCAGCTGATATAAATAGAGATTTGCACCGATTTACACTTGATAAGCATCTGGTCACGCTTGCTCAGCTGCACAATCTGGCATGTGGTATAGTCAAGTTTAAAACTAACAAATGACCATAGCACATCAGAGCTCATGGGCCAGATGGTGAGCATGGATTGCAGGAACCCCACCTGTGGACGTGGACCTGACAGGAAAAGTCTCGGTCCCATCCACTTGCAAACTGAGGAAAGCAGACTCCCAAGGAGGTATGTTGCAGGATTTGATGTCTAAGGTATTGTGTGGGGCTCTGAAAAGGGTGTTGCTTTGCCTACAGTTTCTCCCGGAGTTGCCTCCTCACCAAGATGCCTGAACCGTTCCCCAACCCGGTGCCACCTCCAGACATTTCACTTTATGCTGCATTTACTAGTATCTTTTGTCATAGGGTTTATAAAATTGAGAGCAATTGGGTTTCTTACATGCTGCCATCAGGTTAGGGTAGTGACAGTGAACATTTCCTTTCCTATTGTCTGAAAGCTAGTCTCAAAGGGAAAATTCAAGTTACTCTCAATTTCTGCCTGTTTCTACTTGTCTCCCCATGTATCATGCTACCAGTGTTTTCCTGTTTCTGAAATACTTTTTAAGTATGTGTAGGTTATCATGCTCACAGTAGTTGCTGTTTAACCAATCTCTCCAGACTTTATCCTTTTAATCTTTCTTTCTAAATCAATCCCTCCACTCCCTTGATCATTTCAGTTGCTCTCCTTTGAACAGCTCCTGTTTGTCAATAACTCTTCCTAATGACTCATGTGGAACAGGAAATAGGTGAAACTTCAAGGCATAAAAAACACAGAAGTAACACAGGTTCTGAGTGTTGGATCCCAGGCATTCAAGACTGTAATGAAAGAGCAGCCTTTGGGGAATTTTTGAACACTGCCCTCGGAGTCTGCCTCCCCTGGCTGCTTCACACAGAGCCTATGAGACAGCAAGTGCAAGAAAGCCTGGCAGCATGATGATGGAGATGTTTAAGCACCCAAGGCCTGAAGGCCATGCTCCAACCTCATTAGAAGATGTGCAAGAGATCCCTGTAGGTACAAGAAGCTAGTCTGGTTTGAGATTGGCCTCAGGGCTTGCAGGAAGAAACACTGTAGTTGTACCTCTAAAGCCAATTTACACTCAACATGCGTAAGAGAGTAGGAAACAGCCAGATGATATGAGGTCATTTACTATAGCCATAACATACTTCCATATGATGCATATACATCCTCCCCACAGGTGGGAAGTAATGTTGAGAAGTAATACCATGGATAAAGGGAAAGACACAGTCATTTAGTGAGGCATTTTCTAAAATATGGAAATCCAGCCCAAATTATAGTAATATGAGAGACTGTAAAGTGCAGCAGGGGAGATATAAAATGGAGATTAAAGAGGGTATAAGGAGCTTTGCTGAACAAATCATACTGTGGCAAATCCATGCCCAAACTCGGTGGGCACCTGACTTCCCCCTGGGAGCAAAATGGTGCAGTTCTGCTGAGTAAGAAGGCAAGAGCTGGTTACAAAGGAGAGCTCGGGGTAGGGGGCTGTCCCTCCCACAGCACAGGAGCCGTCTGGTGGAGGCAGCCTTTATAACAATGTGCAGGACTTAAGCATGGTGAACCATCAGCTGGCCCACCCCCGGGAGGCATTTGGAGTACATAAAGATTCCTCAGCCATTCAAGTAAAACAGCCTCCTCAGACTGACAGCACTGCAGCTCCATAGGCATGGAGACGTGAAGGGATTTCTCTTGCAAAGCTCCTTGGTCTCCTCTGCGGCTACAGGTTCTACTTAGGGTGATAGTTTCTGCCTATGAAGGAGATGAAAACGACACAGTAGGGCTAGTAACCGTGGTTGGACAGACATGTGTAACCCAAGAGAAGGCCAAATGTTGCTGCCCTGTTACTTCCCAAAATTATCAACTTTTTTTTTAGACTGCATCATATTTTAGTGCTGTGGAAGGAGCTTGTTAGAGATAACTTGCATAGAAACCAAGTGGAACAAGGATAAGAATCAGGAGCCAATATCCTGCACAGGAGTGCGTTGCCTTGCACCAGCTAATGTGCAGCAGCTCATCCATCTGCACCAGGGCAACAGGCAGCTTCCAGTCCAAGGCAACTCAGGCATGAGAGCCCTGTGAGAGGGTAGCCTTCTGGGGTAGGGAACACAGCACCTGTGAAGTGAGTACTAAACTCTTGAGGGGGGGTTAAGGACAGAGGGGTCCCATGTGGACGTGTTCCTATGTGATCTCTAGGTGATCCTGCTCTAACAGGGTGGTTGGACTGGATGATCTTCAGAGATCCATTTCAACCCCTACCATTCTGTGATTCCTGGTTTGGTGAGATGCAGGCAGGCTCAGGATGCTCAGATACCCTTACAAGTCCTCTTTCTGTGTCCAGTTCTGTGCCTCTCAGTTCAAGAAGGACAGGGAATTGCTTGAAAGAGCCCAGCGCAGAGCCACAAAGTTGATTAAGGGAGGGGAGCATCTCCCTTATGAAGATCTGTTGAGGGAGCTGGGTCTCTAGCTTGGAAAAGAGGAGTCTGAGGGGCGACCTCATTAATGTTTATAAATATGTAAAAGGTGAGTGTTAGGAGGATGGAGACAGGCTCTTCTTAATGATAGCCAATGACAGGACAAGGGGCAATGGGTGCAAGCTGGAGCATAGGAGGTTCCATGTGATCATGAGGGAAATCTTTACTGTGAGGGTGACAGAGCACTGGAACAGGCTGCCCAGAGAGGTTGTGGAGTCTCCTCCTCTGGAGACATTCAAAACCGCCTGGATGTGTTCCTGTGTGACCTAGTCTAGGTGATCCTGCTCTGGCAGGGGGTTGGACTGGATGATCTTTCGAGGTCCCTTCCAGCTCCTAATATTCTGTGATTCTGTGATTCTTCCTGAGCCTAAACCAGGGCCTGCTGTAACTTGTAGTGTCTTTCAGGCTTTAATTCAGTCCGTACACATAGCAGAGAGCTGTACATGTCATTCATCGTGTAAGCCAACCTGTGGGCCTAGTACTACAGAGCAGTATGCTAAACTGCTGCTGGGCATGTGTGCAGCAGCTGTGAGGGTCAGCAAAGAGACCTTTGTGGCTGTAACACTGAATGGACATTTTGAAGGCCTGGTTTTCCTCTCCTGTGACAGCCACAGCTTGGCCATGTGTTTTTATGCCTGAGGCCCTGTGATTCGATGGTACTTTGGAGCTGAAAACACCTCATTGCAGCAGGAGAGCTGCCTGTGTGCAGGGACAAGCAAAATACCTCCTCCTGCCATGCAAGAAGGTAGTCTGGGGATGTCAGCTTCTCTCACACTGATGGAAATCAGGTCTTGCTCAGTGTGTATGTTGTTTTGTGTGCCCAGCTCTAACAGAGCTCTCCCCATCATTTCTCAAACAAGGTGGTTGAAAGTTGATGCCTTGTAAAGACAGGCAAGTGGATAATGGCTATCAATATTGTCTTTAGAACCACCTGGCTAACCAGAAATCTGAAGCTGGAGGGCTGAGGTGCCAGCAACACAAACTGTTTTGGTAGCTGAAAAGGTAGAAGAGGCAAGACCAGTTCAGCAAACCCAAAGGCTTGCTGCCTTAGGCAACTTGCCACTTCATCCATGGGGAGAGTGGGACCAGACACATGGAAAAGAATTAATTTCTCTCTTCTGGGCTTTTTCACCTGGTAAGGAGAGGAGAAGAGCAAGAGAGTAACCCTTGGATATTTGTGAAAGTACCAGACTGAAAAGGGTAAGAGGCATGAGAAAATGGCACAGCAAATAAACATGTGAACTTCCAAGTGGATGATAAGTGTCTCTGAACACCCAAGGAACTGGAGTTCAGAGTAGCTGAGCTATTAAATAAAGCAGGCAGTGGCTCATTCAAACAGCTTTTTGTACAAATGCCTGTGGGACTAAGTGGCTTGGAGGGGGGCAATTATTGTAACTGTGTTTTACAAAGAAGCTAAAGATGATCCAATTATAAAACCTCAGAACCTTACCTCAGAACAAGGAGAAAACTCTGAAGAAGTCATTAAATATAGAGTTAGAAAGCTTCTAGATGAGTCTAACGTGATAGAGATAAACCTGTCTGCCAGTTTCAGTAAGTTTGACTTGTGCTTCTCTGGCCTATTAGGATTCTGGGGAAGAGTTAATGAAATACCGGACTGAGAAGAAGGGGTGTGTGGGGGATATAATTTATTTAAACTTTTCAAAAGCCTTTTGATAAAGTCTTTCACAACGGGCTATTAACGAAATTTGTTACCCGTAGGGTGGGAGGCAAAGTCCTGACATGGATTAAAACCTAGATAAGAGGTAAGAAACAAAGGAAAGGAATAAGCATCCAATTCTCTGTATGAAAGGAGGTTAATAGCAAGATGCTCCAGGGATCAGCATCAGGACCAGGGATGTTCAATATGTTTATTAACGATCTAAGAGAAAGCAGAGAACAACAGAGATACAAAATTTTGCTGATGGCACAGTTTACTTCTTGCAGGCAATTTATTGGCTGCGTTTGACTCTCTTCTCGTGTTCATGGCTTGTCTATGAATAGATCACCAGTTTTACTAATAGGCCTATAAATATAATTGGAAGTACGGCTCAGCCTGGCAAACAGCACTGAGACTGATTGCAGGAGGAGACCTGCAGGGGCTGGAGCATCAGCCTGGGATGGATGCAGAGACACAAAGCAAGAGAGTTTCTGCATTCAGCCCTCCATCAGCTCTGCAGGCTCTGCATCCTATAACTCTGCTGCTGCTTCTGTCACCGCCTGCTAGTGCACAAGAACAGCTGTAGTATAGGCAGTGTCAGGATACCCACCCATACCATCATCAAGGTATTTCATACTCACACTCCTGTATGGCTTGAATCTGCTAGGGATTCATGTGAAGTCATGGGCTTTTTGCCAGCATCTCCCAGCCATTACCCATGTGTACATTTCTTGGGGGAAGCAAGCACTCAGGCACATACCTTTATCTGTATTAACTTCTGCATTCCAAGTTCTCATTTGGCAGATCCTTTCCTGTGCAGCCAGGGTTATTTGCTGCAAGCTTTAGGAGTTAAGTGCATGTTTTACCACATCACTGTACTGCTGCCAGAGATGCTCTCCTGCTGCAGTGTCCTGCACCCTGCCCCATCCAGATCCACTTTCCACATTGCCTCCATGCGCTGGCCTTCCTTCGACTCCTGCTCACTATTCATCACACTGACTGAAACACTCAACTCCTAGCAAGGTAGTTACTGTAGGCAAGTTAAAAGTCCTTCTTCACAGTCACTGCTGCCACATAAGTTTGTTCAACTTGCTGTATTAAAGTCATTAGTGCCAGGCAGCCCTGGAGAAATGCTTTATGTCATCATTTTCCTCTACAGTATGGCAACCATTTTTTTTACACAGTTGAGATCGCTGCCTCAGAGTACCTCAGCACATGCTGGAGGCTGCCTGCATTTGCGTCCGTTCCCAGGCGAGAAACATCTTAGAGACATGATTAGAGGAAACTACATATTCAAGCACTTTCTTAAATTGAGGCTTTATTGAATTGGTCTCCATTTGATAATCACCCACTTTCAGTCCAGGGCTACCAACAGAAACCTTATTTTTTTTCCCCCTGTGGTCATCAAATTTCAGTTTATGTGAGTGTCCTGTAAAGAGGCTATAAACCTTCCTGGCTGACCAGACCAGGTGGCAGAAGTTCCCATGCTGCTGGTTTGTCCCAGCACTGTGTCAACATGACAGATGACAAACATCCAGACCAGCAAAGTGGCTGTGAGTGCGACAGAGGAGGAAGAGAAG
>NW_010199987.1:2461-6000 GCF_000695765.1 Mesitornis unicolor | reverse complement strand
GAGGAGGAGGAGGAGGAGGAGGAGGAGGAGTGCTAGTCGGTCTGTATGATTCCTTGGCATGGAAGGTGTTACTGCTGAAGAAGAAATTCCCAGATATCTGATTCGGCAGATCCTCTGTTGCGATGCTGATTACTCAGAGGTTTACACACACCCTTTCTCCCACCTCATGCTGGCTACTGAGGAATGAACAGAGAAACAGGGGTACACCAAGCATAAAGCACCTTCAAGGACCAGTAGCAGCAGAGTGGATGCAGTTGTCCTCATGCTGATGAAGTCTGGTGTTTGAAGGCAGCGATTCCTCCTGCGATCTGCTGGCATTGTCACTTGACACTTCTCACCAGCTGGTGAGTAGGAAAAAAGAGTGTTCTGGTGTCAGCGGAAAATAAGTGGCTGCAGCGTGTAGCCGAGTTGCTGGAGGTTTTGTAATGCTGCCTTCAGTCTTTTATATATATATGCAACCACGTATGAGCAGAATGGTCTCCATCTCAAAGCTATTCCGTTCTGTCAGAAACAAGCTGGAGCAGCCAGGCGGTCGCTTGACTAATGACACAAAGGGAAGGTGCTAAGAAGGCAAATGCAATACGAACTCGAGCTCGGCATGCTGCAAACAAATTGAGCTGCTGCGCTAAAGTTGTGAAGAAAAGAGATTTTCCTATTACTTATAGAGCTGTCCTAGACATCAGGGGAACAAGCAAGCTGGAAATGGAAATTCCCATTGATGAGAAGAATTTTATGTTGTTGTCATTGCCAAAACCTGCAGGGATTAGTCACATTGCTTGGAATTTTTAACAGTGTAGTTATAAACATGTGAGGAAAAACGGAGTGAGTAAAGGCATAGGGGTGATGCTCTGCATTAAAGATGCCACTGTGTTTTTTCAGTTACTTCATTCATCAGAGCAGAGACTGATCCTTATGTTTGCTAGTAAAAGCTTTCAGAGAGTGATTATTGGGGTCTTTCAGACACCACTAAATTAACAATTTAATAATGATTCTGCTCATCTCTATAACGTATGGAAATACAAAATACAGCTATTACGGAAGGATTCCAATTGGAAAAGATGCTAGGGGTTTTATACAGTCAACAGGAAACATCTATGGTGCTTCTGAAGTGTAGAGATGATCATTTTCTATTGTGAAAACATTACATTCACGTTGAGGTAAAAGCCTACTGTTGTTCTCAGTAGGAAGGACAAAGAAAAATGAAATGCTGGTCTGGATGCAGCTGGTTGTCTCTAGAGGGTAGGTCTCAAGTCAATGAGGGGTGCAGGCTGAGATTGACATGTGGAAATCCGCATAAAGTAAAAAAATTCAGAGTCGCTGAATGTATTCAAGAACACACTGCACTGATACGCGCAGGCCTAGGATAGCAGGATAGGAAGCAGCCTGGGAGCCATAAATAAGGAGAGAGAAACATTGAGGACAACTATAAATAACTTTAAAAGAATGATAAGCTCCTGGACTGTAATTTGGCATGAGAAACTATTCAATGATCCATGCTTAACAGCATGATTAGTGTATGACTGTTTAATAACAGTCCGGAGAAATGCCACTGGAAAAAGCAGACATATGCACCTGCATAAGATTTTGGGCAATATTAACAGTATAAACAGGTACAAAAATGGTAGAAAAAAGGATTGTTTTTGCATTTGCGAGTGTCCTAGCACACGCACACTCATATACACACCCACAAAAGGGCTTGCATGCACCTGTCCAAATGATCACCTGACTGATAGAGTTAATAAAAGGGTAACCTCACAGGATGCTCATTCAAACCTGTTGCAGCAGGCAGAAGCTGTCAACCCCTGGAAGCAACTACAGGGACCAGTGATCATGATTTGATTACACTGAATATGAGCACAGGGAATATGGTGCCAAGAAGTAATATATATAGATACATATACTTGGCCCTCTGGAAAGGCTAACTTCCCAAATGTCAAAAGTAAAAGTTATTAGGAGAGAGCATACTACATATATATATATGGATATATATATATATCCATTTATGTATGAATAGAATTGGGAGCTCCTTCAGCAAAGTTTATCAGAGGCCTTAGAGGCCAGAGTGACATAGTCACATAAGATGACGACTAGGGAGTAAAACTCATCAAGACTGAGCAGTGAGAGAGGCAGTGTGAAATTTGGAATGCCTATGTACAATGCTGAGCTAAAAAGGGGGAACTGGAAACAACTAGTATTAACTAGAAAACTGAAGTTCAAAATAGTTATATGGGAACCTAAAGATCACTCTGTATTAAATCCAATTGTCTTTGTATAGACAATGAAAAGAACAGTTGAAGTCATAAAAGGACAAGGATTGGACTCTCCATGTCCTTTGCAGCCACCAGAAGTCCAGACTGGGCAGGAAGGACATGCAAAGAGCCTGACTAAGTGCAAAGGGCTTTCTAGAGCAGTGTTTACACTGCAGGAATGAATGCTGCATATAGTTTTTTCATGTTTTTCTATGGATCTGTGCTTTTCTCTCTGCACTTGCCCCAAGAGAAAACACGTGTACATAAGTAATTTTGTTAGAGCTGGGGCATTCGCCGTTTATGTTGTTAGATAGCACTGAAAAGAGAAAGCAAATAAGCAAGCAGGTCTACAGTGAGGGAATCTGAGGCTATATGTCACTGCCCCAGTCAGCTTCCCACTGACAAACAGTTACTGGGGGAAGCCAGACACCAGATCTGAACTTAGTGACAAAAGCTCCAGCCCCAGCAAGCCAGGAGAAAGGGGCTCAGTGCCTGTCCCCACAGCAGCAATCTTGTGCAAGCCCCTCAGGAGGAGCAGAGGGGTTATAATTCCAGGGCTGTACGAAGTCTTGCCACGGAGAAGCACAGCAAGCTGCAGGAGCAGGCACGAGGCTTCAGTAAATAGCAACCTTCTCTCCACCTGTTCCCATGGGGTGTCTTTGGGCAGGGAATGCCAGCAGGACAGAGGGAGTTTGGAGCACTTGCAGGTGGGAGGACCTGAATGTAAGCGAAGGATGATGATGAGAAGGAGATGGTTAGGGGAGTCCTCTCTGTTTTGCTGAGGGACTGGGGGAAGTTTCTGCCCCCTCCCCTTGCTGAGTGACAGTGCTAGCCTGATGCTAGGTGTCACACTAACAGGTCCTTCTGGCCCTGACATTTCTGAAGTGTCTTTTTAGACCCTGGCATCACTGCTGACTCACACCCGGGCAGTGAGAGGGGTCAGAGGTGCTGTCAGGGTCACTCCCACATTCAATTACTCACAGCAGCCTGTGCACATGCATTGTCACTTGACCTCATCCCCTGCCCCTTCCCAGAGGCAGAAGTGCTTCCAGCAGTGGAGGGCTGCTGTCAATCAGAGGCATAGGTACCTCCATCTTCTCCTCTCCCCGCAAAACATCAATCAAAGTATCCAGGCTCCACAGGAAGGTGAAAGAGGGGACTAAACCATTGGTTCCACATCCATCAGCTCCCACTGCCTTCATAAGCACACAAGGGATTCTGGTTGCTGCACAGCGCTGCACGCCAGGCCATAAGACTGTGAGAAGCAGCAGGGGAGGAGAGAGAGAATGA
>NW_010199987.1:351-2430 GCF_000695765.1 Mesitornis unicolor | reverse complement strand
CGGGACCCAGAGTACTAGCCTAGGGCTTTGCACTTGGCAGATCCTCATCAGAGAAGACAACTTTGTGGTGCTATTACCAGTCAGCACTTCTCCCTCACTCCCTTTCCCTTTCATCTAGGTTGCTGCAGTTGCATTTAATGACACAACAGATGTATTCATTTGCATCTTTATACAGATCTCTAAGCTTTACAAATGGGTGGGTGGGCGTGACCCCATTTCTCCAAATTATTCAGCACCTTTCAGTTATGCATTTCTCTCTATTCTAATGTCTTTTTGAAGCACATGGAGCAGCGGTAGAGAATTACTCTGCCGTTTTCTCTTGAGCATCTGGGACCCAATCACTCCCCTGACTATCTAAATCTCCCTTAGAAGCCAACAGGAGCCACAGAGATATCTGTGCATGGGTGGACTGCCTCCCCCACCATGTACACACACTTCCTGGAGAGGGGGAAAATGCACAGATTTACCTGACATTCCCCCATGCTACACAGAAGATGGCAATGGGGAAGAAATAAGGGAAAAACAAGTGACACCCTGTCTGTTCATCGAGGGTGATGACAGTTCTGTTGCTGCCATCAAGAGATCTGTAGTTGCACTTATGAGATGTGGGTGCGTTAAAATATTTCCTTTCACCGTCTGAAGGCGGTGTTTATGCAGAGCTCCTTGAAGCACTCTCTATGCCCATGACTCAGGGAGACGCTACCGTTGGCATGGAAGATCTGTCAGCGTGGCCGGGTGATGGTGTGTGTTCTGCAGAGCTTACTCTGAACCGGTGCCCAGGTCCTTGGCCCTGAGCTGGGGGGGTACCCAGCTAGAACAAGGCCAGATACCATGGGAAAACACACTGTGCTGTATTTGTCCCTATTCTGGAGAACAGCATTGACATCTCTGCTCACAGACTGAGGAGGACAGGAGACAAGGAGGGGAGAAGAAAGGAAGGTAGAGGAAGGGCTGTTCTCCACTGAGCTGTCATATACACTTAGGCAACACACTGGGGGGCAGTCCCAGGCCTTACATGGTGAAGTCAGATGTGTAGGAGAGAAAAGCTGCTGTCCTGATTCTCCTTCTACCTGCCCATCTCTCAGGCCAGGTGTCTCTGGGGTCATGTGCTGGCGAAAACCTATTGGTGTGACACCCTGCGAGGGCAATGAGTGAGGATGCCAGTGCTGTTGGCAGAAAGCTTCTCCAGCTTAATTTATAAACTGCACTTTGTGTTTAAAGCTATGGCCACAGACATAATGTAATCCCGTCACCATGTGTGTGCTGAGCACTGCTGTTAATCAACAGTGCTTTGCATCAGTACATTTTCCTATAAATATGTATGTTCTTTTGCTAACAGTATTATTATTTATTATTTGTGTTACTGTTGTGCCTCAAGGCTTTGGTGGGGACCAGATCCCTGTTGTGCCTGGTGTCACACATGTGGTGAGAGGCAGACCTGCACAGTTTCCAGACTAAACACACTGCAACAGGCACAGTCTGGGGTGCCTAAGAAAATAAAAGCGTTTTGAAATTGAAGTGCTGTATTGAGCAAGTCAGCAGCAAAGCTGGGAGCAGACCTGAGCTCATAGTGTCTTCCTAACGCTCTTCTCATTAGATTTCTCCACTACTGAAAACTTGGCAACTTTGGCTTCCTTTGGGGAAGAAAATGGATGACACATTTTACAAGGTGGAAATTCCCTCTGATCCCTCTCTCTGAATAAACCCATGTGCAGGAAGGCCAGGATGCATGCAGAGAGAGGAAAAAAAGTGCCTTGGGGAGAAGGGGGCACATCCATCTGAAGTCTGCCTGTGACTCCCTCTCACCAGCATCCCTACACAGAAACCAGCGGTGACCTCTCTGATGCCCGAGGCATGGCACCCCTTGCTTCAGTGGGGAGAGTATCCTAAACCTCACACTGTATAATGTGAGATTTCTTCTCCTCCCAAAGCCCAGTCAGATGAGGTGACCTGAGTACAGGAGGCTCTTCTCAGACCCCTGCAAAAGGGCACTGTCTTGGGTGTTACTATCAGGGTTTTCACAGAATCACAGAATCGCTCGGTTGGAAAAGACCTCCGAGATCATCATGTCCAACCGCT
>NW_010199987.1:0-290 GCF_000695765.1 Mesitornis unicolor | reverse complement strand
GCCCCCCCCCCCCCCCCCCCCCCCCCCGCCCTGCCCCAGCCTCTGACAACCCTCTCAGTAAAGAACTTCCTCCTTATCTCTAACCTGAACCTCCCTTGGCACAGCTTGGTGCCGTTTCCCCTTGTTCTATCCTCCATCACCTGGGAGAAGAGACCAGCACCAATCTCTCTACAACCTCCCTTTAGGTAGTTGTAGGTGGTGATGAGGTCTCCCCTCAGCCTTCTCTTCTCCAGGCTAAACAACCCTAATTCCCTCAGCAGCTCCTTATAAGGCTTGTTCTCCAGACCCCT
>NW_010199986.1:12365-43891 GCF_000695765.1 Mesitornis unicolor | reverse complement strand
AGGAATGACTGTGTGCTGAGCACTCTGGACCAGAAAGGACTTTCAAAGTCACCAAATCCAACCCAGCACTGTTGCAGAAAGTTACAAGCCTCCCATAAAACTGATCAAACTCCCTCTTGAATATCAGGTGTCTATTTTTGCCTCAGCAATACCAAGACTTCACTGTTCCACTGATTTGTCAGAAAGTTTCTTCTAGTTTCCATAATCCAAGTTTAATTTCTTCCCAGTTGTCCTTGTGTCCACAAAGACTTCTGGTCAAACTAGTTTTCTTTCTGGTGTTCACAGTTTTGCACAAGTTATCAGCAATATTTTTTCTATGGGTTGTCTCTATACAGGGTAAGATCCTGCTTCTGTGGCAATGGGGTAGGGAAGTTAACATTATTTAATATGTCACTCCATTATGAGCTGTGTCCAATGACACAACAGCAAGAGCAGGGAACAAAACAACACTTCAAGGGAAAGGTTTTATTTAAGATGCCATAGAAATGCCTTCCATTATTCACTGGGTGGAAATGTCCTAGAACAGGAAATAAAAACATAGTGCATAGAAAACAGTCATAAACATCAAGCAGATAAATGCTCCTAATTACTTTAGAATAGCTTGCTTTTCTTCCCATTAGCCTGCTCCCTAACCTTTTTGTATCAAAAATAATTTTCCATGAATCACAACCATATCATTATAATGAGTGCAAGGAAACATCAGTTTATGTAAGATCAAGTTAAGTAACAGGAAACGTCACATTAAGCATAATCTAATTATACTTTGTTCCACAACAGAAGAGATGGATTTATTTTTCAGATAAGAGTGAAAAGCAGTGCATAAACATGTGAAACTCAGGAAGAGAATTCCAACATCTCCCATTAGGCTTTGCAGAGTCAAGAAGCCAATTGAAACTACCTAAGACAACAGTTTCTTTGCTGACACTGCTGGGACTGTAGCTCTTAACCAAACACCTACATGAAATGCCTAAAGCCATGCAGCTAGACACCATCCTTTCTGATCAAAAGTAAAACCAAAAAAATGCTTCTTTTCCAAAGCAGACGTTCCTGAAGCAGCAGCCCAGAACTCTGAAATATACCCAAAGGTCCTACCATTTTAAAATGTCAATATGTTTTTGCTACTGTAACTCCACAAGGGGATGATGAGTCATAAAATTTTGTCGACAGAGACTACTATCAATGTCTTTTTCACCTTCATAATTGACAGTGATGTAAAATTTAGCTTAGTATTACCTGTCTTGGACCACAACATGTGTGAGACACAGGATTTCTTTTGCAAAATATTTGACCTTCACCTGAATGAATTCTTATTTCTCTTGCAGCCTGTCTGTAAGGCTCAGGAAATATTTGTGAAGTGCTTTGAGAGCCTCCTTGGGGATGCGATGTAAATAATAGGTCCATTTCTATCTAGTTAGTCTCATGTTGTTTTTACTGGAGACATTGCCCTTAATGCATCTTGAATTCAAACAGGTGATTAACAAATCATAGTATATATAGTACTTTAGCATAAGGTGATACTTCCTGTCTTTCAATAAAAGCTCTTTATACAGAATCAAATTCTGTCATAAATTACACCAGAGTGAAACCAGAGCAAACAGCTCTTCAAGTCAACAGATTCACTCCAGATTAATGCAAAGAGATAAAGGTTTTCCAAGACTACTGTCAACTCATTTAAAGCTTTTTTAACCTCCAGGGTTATGCGTATCAATATCTCAAAAATGTGCTTGGAAAATCATGCTGCTGGTTAACAGCAGAGTCCCACTGGGAAAAATGTAATTGAGTTGGAAAGAAAAGGTGTTTATTCCCGGGGTAAGGAAATGCAGGCAGCACAAAGAGCTACATGTCCTATATCAGGGGAGTGATTGATCTATTTATGGGCACAAGTGTGACTTAAAAACTTAAGTGAGCTAACTAATGGGGAAATCTTTATGATTTTGGTACAGGACTCTTGATTACAGGGTTTCTTTATGGTCAGTATTGATAGCAGTCTAGTCCATCTCACAAGCACAACACCTCTCATCCTAAAGGAAAAAGGTCAGATTTATCCCACTCTTGTGTGGATGTAGATGACTTCTTTTACTCACCTGAACCCTGCTCCTGGTGCCCACATTGTTAAAGTGAGAGGAAACCCCACTGTTTCACCCTTACTTGAGCATATGTTATGCAACACAGTACAGTTAATTCCCTTTGGGAGGATGGACCTCCCTAGCATTTTGCCACCTATTCTGCAGAACAGGACACTGGTGTTGCGCAACAATAATATGAAACACCTATAAGGTACGTGATCTAGAAAAAAACTGTCATGGTTTAACCTTGGCTGGCAACTAAGCACCATACACACATACATTCACTCCCCACCCCTCCTCAGTGGGATGGGAGAGAGAATCAGAAGGGTAAAAGTGAGAAAAAACTTGTGGGTTTAAATAATGACTGTTTAATAAATAAAAGGAAAAAAATGGAAGGAAAAGAGAAAATAAGTGACACAGAGAGAGAGGATAATAAAACCCAAGAAAGACAAGAGTTGCAACTGAAAACCACTGCTCACTACTAACTGACCGATGCCCAGCCAGTCCTCAAGCAGAGGACCCCCTGCCAACATCCCCTTTAATTTTATTGCTGAGCATGACATGATATGGTTTGGAACATCCCTTTGGTCAGCTGGGGTCAGCTGTCCCAGTTGTGTCCTCTCCCAACTTCTTGTGCATCTCCAGCCTACACCCTGGCAGGGTGGTGTGAGAAGCAGAAAAGGCCTTGGCTCTGTGTAAGCACTACTCAGCAATAATGAAAACATTCCCATGTTATCAATGCTATTTTTGGCACAAATTCAAAACATAGTCCCATACACGCTACTATGAAGAAATTTATTTTGGACAAAACCCGTACAAAACCAAGCAAATTAATTTGAACTGTTTGTTTTTGTTTTTTTTTTTCCTAGAAAACTTCAAATTTAAACAGAAATATTGATAAATAACTGCAGATATATTCTCCAGACCAAAGATTGTCTGAAACTGAAACAAAACAGAGATCAACTAGATATTAAGAAAATCCATCTAATGTGTAGGAAAGCTAAGCACCAGCACAGGCTAAGTGAAGGCTATGTGTTAGCACTTACTATATCTGCAATCAGAGGTCTGAGTATAGCTAATGCCACAGTGAGCATGGACTGGACAGCTTCTCACAGTCTCAGCCCTGTTTTCCCTGATTCTGAATGGTTCTCACATTGTTTAAGAAGGGCGTGGGGCAAAGGCAGAGTAAAAAACAATCTCCTTGCTCACTGCTCTGATTCCTAACAAATTGCTTCCCATTAAAAGTAACAGTTTTCAAACACTTGAGGTAATCAGTGGGGTAAGTCATTGTCCCTCTTGTGCTACACATAAATCCTCTTTGCTATCTTATTGGTGGACATAATTGTGTTTTTTTTTTCTTTAACATTTCCCCGTCTTGCATAATTTCCCTTTAACTTCATGATGATCTGAGATTAGTTTTAGTGGCTTTGTTTCATATTTGTTTCATCTTTTGAGGCCCCAGATGAAAAAGTTGTACACATTTATTTATAGTATCGACATGACTGAATAAGTCAAAAGAGTTTTCCAAGAGAGATCTTGATTTAAACAGGTAAAAAGCAAGAGGAGAGAAGAAATTTTCCTGGAATTACTTGAAAAATCATAGAATAATTTAAGTTGGAAGAGACCTCTTGAAATCATCTAGTCCATCATCAGCATGTCTTCTCCACCAGCAGGATCAGCTAGAGCAGATTGCTCACGACCACGTCCACACCACTTTTGAATATCTCCAAGGAAGGAGGCTCTACAACCTCTCTAGGCAACCTGTTCCAGTATTTGACTACTAGCATGGTTAAAAAGTGTTTTCATTTGTTCAGATAGAATATCATATATTTCAATTTGTGCCCACTCCATCTTGCCCTCTAAGTGGGCACTGCTTAGAAGAGCATGGCTGCTTCTTCATTCACAGGTGTTTATACATACTAATGAGATCCACCTGAGATTTTTCTTCTTTAGACTAAAGAGTTCAAGTTCTCTCAGCCTTTCCTCATATCACACTTACAAGCAAAATGAACAGTTAGGGCTCCTAAATCTTAGCTCTGTGTCTTATCATCAGAACCAAGGCTGCTGCATGTACTGACTGCTGCTGAGTATGCAATGGTGGCATCCTTCACAGGTATGGCTGAGAATTAAAATCAGTATAGAGAACTTGGATGTAACATTAGCATGAAGGATGGAGGAAGGCCTGGCAGAAATGTACTACAGCATATTCTCTTATATAAAGTGTGAAGACTAGTCAATCTATTTTTAATTACAGCTCAGTCTCCAAGCTAAGCAGTTGATATGATTCTCATGCTTCAATTGCATAGCAATGACACTGAAGTGTTTGAATCCTAACTGAAGCAGAGACAATGCACCTCCCATCTGCATGCTCAATGCATTGTGCTACCCCCTCTACTCTATAACAACGTTTTACATGTGTGCTCCTGTGATGTATAATTCACAGAGCTGTGCAGCCCTGCCCTTCTCCTGCCCTTCATTCAAATCAGTTTTCAAATGCTGTGACTCCAGGCGCTAATATTTTAGACAAGCCTGAAGCAACAGAGACAAGGCTATCAGCTGAAAATAGCATAGTTGAGTAGCTGATCAATACATGAGCTGTCAGCTACTCAGATCAAGGAATTAACAAACTTATTTTGCAGTAAATGAAATTAGTTTTTGGGGAGAAAAATAAAAGCTACTAACGAGACAACATCTGAGAGGTATTTTTTAAAAGAAAAATAAGTTGTGAACGAAATAACTCATATATTGAAATTTGAATCTTTTGGTAGTCTTAGTTGTGCTTGTTCTAACTGCTCTTGAGGAATTATGAAGCTAAATTTACAACTGAAGGGTACCCACCACAGCTTGATGATGGGGAAAAACCAAGGATGGACCTGACATGAGAGTTCCATGTGTACCTCTACAGTCATGACTGTTCTCTAACCCCAGCATAAACTGGAGTAGTTTGAAAACTATTATACCTTATGCCTATTGTAGGGAATACTTGCTAAAAAAAATTAAAGAGCATTAATAAACCCTTTTCCTTTCTCCTTTAAATCAAAATATAATTTCTTAATGTCAGAAAATATTAATATTGCCTCTGTAATTTCAAATTCCTCAAATCAAAGTAAGACTGGAAAAGTCAAAAAGCATCAAAAGGCAGTTCAGGCAGCTGTCAGTTGCTTATTTCACAACCCTATTCCCTACCTCTGCAATCCTACACATAGCAGGCAACTAGTTAGTCAGGGCCACCTGATGCAAATAAAATCGATTCTATATGAACTCTGTTACAGAACTACTGTGCTCTGCGTGATTGCATGACCGACTGGGAAGAGAAATGTGCTAGCAATGAAGTGCTATTTGAGTCCAGTGATTGCTCTGTTGTGTCCCTGAAAAATTTGGCCCTACTTTAGTATCATCATCTGCAAAAATTAACTTCTCTTGTGTTCTGTCACACATTCCACAGGGACAGAATATTGTTGTGATTGTAAGCCCTGATACCTTGACTGAGGAATCTCTGGTGATACCCATCACCAACTGACCAGAGACTGCCCCTGAAGCTTCCCAATCAAAGAAAAATCTCCCAGAGAGAGCATACTCTGCCCCCAGTTGCTAGTGAACAAGGAGAACTGATTGAATGCTGCAGACATCATCTGCATGTCTATAATACAGGGATGTGAGACATTTTTGTTGAAGTACCATGAAGTTTTGAAGTTGAAGTGAATAAAACATCATCATGTAATGTCTGACAATGGATGGAAAAGACATCTGTGTCCAGCTGTGTCTGGCATGAGGGTTCATCCTAAACTTTGATGCAGTCTGTGGTGATAAGGACGTCTGGGCAGCTGGGAAAGAGAGTGTATCAAATAGTGGCTGTCTGTGGAAAACGCTTATACATGGTTGTGTAGGCAACTGGTCCACTCTATAATGAGCTAAACCTCTGCAAGCATTGCATGAAGGTGACTGATACAAAATGGTAATAGAAGCAGAGAAGATTTGATTTTAAACTATTGAAAATAGTGATGAGGTTCTGGAAAGAGTAGATCTACCCAGGCATCAGTTTAAGGCTTTAAATGCTGTTTCACTAGTTTGGTAAGAATCTCTAGATATATTTTTCCTGGTAAAGGCATCACTTAAAACTACCATAAATGGTATTTCCACTTATTTGAGCAAAGTACTAACAGAAATACAAGTTCTATAGACAGTTTAGTCTCAGTATATTGGATAAAAATATAATCTGAGCAAGGCAACATTTACATCACCTTTATTAAGCAGAGAAAGGGTTGTCACTATGCATACTTTTATCAGAAGCATCCCAGAACATTCTGGAATGTCTGCAGTTTATTTTCAGGTTTATTGAGTTAATGGTTGAAATGTAAAGTGTGACTTTGTTGGGCAGAGACAACCTCAAACAATTCTCTGCAGCTCAGTTGATGGCATAGCCTGGGGGATGCTGTTTGCATGTGTAAAAGGCAGAAGTCCCATCACAGGAGCCCAGTGTGTGATATTAAACTTTCTGTAAAAGGCCATCCTCGAATTAGACCCATTATCTCTGACATACAATCTCCACACAAGTGAAATATTTAGTGCTAAGAGTTTATGGCATTTCCCTAGACGAAGCTGTATGCAGTTCACGGAGCTTTTTCTTGCAGAGGACAGCTTGGCAGCCTTTCTCAGCCAGTTTGACCAAGACCATGAAAAAGTCTTGTGGCTACAGTCTCCTTTGTGAGATCAGAGCATTAACACAAAAAACTACAGACCTGTTGAAAAAAAGATATACCCTGTGCTTTATGGCAATTCACAGCTTTGGTGAGTGCCAAGTGTAAAGAGTGATGAATTATTGTGCTGCCCCAAGGGCACAGTGAGAACATTTCTCTAGAAAGCATGGCTCTTTGAGAGGCACAGCAACCTCAGACAGAGGCTATAATAGCCTTTATAATGAGATGTCCCCTAACATTATGGAGCTGTTGAAGCGGGTCCAGAGGAGGGCCACAAAAATGATCTGAAGGCTGGAGCACCTCCCCTACAAAGACAGGCTGAGAGAGTTGGGATTGTTCAGCCTGGAGAAGAGAAGGCTCTGGGGAGACCTTATAGCGACCTTCTAGTACCTGAACATAACAGAAAGCTGGGGAGGGACTGTTTACAAGGGCGTGTAGCAGCAGGAAGAGGGGCAATGGATTTAAACTAGAGCAGGGTAAACTTAGTTGAGACATTAGGAAGAAGTTCTTCACCATGAGGGTGGCAAAACACTGGAAAAGGTTGCTCAGAGAGGTGGTGGAGGCCTCATCCCTGGAGATATTCAAGGTCTGATGGGGCTCTGAGCAACCTGATCTGGTAACATTGTCCCTACTGACTGCAAGGAGGTTGGACTGGATGAGCTTTAAAGGTCCCTTTCAACCCAGTGCATTCTATGATTCTTAGATGATCATGGATCATATCCCTACATCTAGGGAAGGTATTCTGGTGCAGAACAGAGAGATGGAACAGAGGAACCGATAGTGTTTCTCTCCTCACACTTAGCGTCTGAAGAGGTTTTGTTTGTCCTGTCAAGATGGAACCTACAGGACCAAAGATCCATGGCTTTAGGTAATACAAATGCACACACTGAAAAAGAGAGTCCCCAAAGACCCTTCTGCAGGACAAAAATTGAGGTAAGAGATGGATAGTGGCTTCTCTGTGGAGCTGAATCCAGCCTTCCACTTCTACCTCTGCAGCTTACTCCTACCTAATTCCTGGGCTGACTCCACTATTGTCTTTAAAACAATATGGGCAGTTTGGCTGAAAGTCATTACTATAAATGTGTTAGCATCAACATTAAACAAGTCTTGAGAATTTATTGTGTTACTTTTATTTCATACTTCGCTTGGAGAAAACAATATAATCCTTTCTATTACTCCCTCTAAGTAAGAAAAGGCAAGGATCTCACATTTGCTTCTAATTACAATGTATTTTACTGTGCGGCCCCAGAGAGGGGAAAAGGATTTTGAAGTCTGCAGCATTGAGTGAGAATTGATCGCTAATTAAATTTGTCTCTGGGAAGTTAGCTATAACTAAAATGTTCTGAGTAAAAACAATCAGATCATTGTTTTGCTAGTGGTAGATGTTAAATTAACATGCATAAATCGAATGCTTTGAAATAGCTTTGAAAGCCAGATCTGGACATGGTAGAAGTCCTATTTCAGAAGGGTACTAGCTGTAGTGGACCAGCAAAGCACCTCTGTAGCCTTGTGGTGATGATCAGCTTTCATGAAGTTACCATTCTGTCATCCTTGAATGGGAAAGTCCAGTTATGATATTTCCATACTTCCACAGGGTCAAACTACCCACTTGGGTAGAACACGGTCTTTTGTCTCTTTCTGGGTTCCACTGTGGGTCTGGGAGTGGGTTTCCAGTGTTTTGGGGACTGGGGCTGGAACTGAGTAGGAAACACAATGTGTCCTGTGCCTTTGCTTTCATGGGACACCATTCTGAGATGTATGAAAACATGATCTCAAATGTAAATCAAAATTCTATAGAATGCAGCCGTAGTAAGTGATTTTATTTAGTCAGTTTTCATTTAAAAGGTTTCAAAGGTGGTTGTGAATTTTTCTGTTTTATCTGGTTTATAAAAGAAGCGGGAGTTTTTTACCAGTTATATGACTTTTGCTTCCCTCTGCCTGTTAATACAGTGGCAGATGGTACAGGCAGGTATGTGTTAAGGTGTATGTACAGATGGCTTGCTCTGTCTTGCAGTGCCTCTGACAAGATAAAAACACGAGGAACTGCAGACTGCTACAGATTACAAAGGGAAGTGATGTATATGCAGATGGCCCAGGCTGACCTGTGGTGCCACTAACAAGACAGCAAAATGAGAAACGGCAGGACACTATAGATAGCAAAAAAGGTAATAGCTTGACAAAATTGCTGTCAAAGTTAGAAATTACCAGGGCAACCATGGGATAAATACCAAATAAGGGTATAAAATCAGCAAAACCAGGGCTGATGGCGAAATGGTACATGGAAGTGAGCTGTTTATTTGGGAGGGGATGAGAGTGGTAGAGAGGAAAACCTTGCAGGGAAAAAAGGGAATATAAGGTGAGCCAAATCACGTGTTCACAGCTCTCCATCAAGCAGCTCTGAGCATGACCAACATAGTCTGGAGTAAGACTGTAAAAGCGTTGTCGCTCCAACTGTGCTTGCATCTGACTCTCTTGTGCACTCAGGAGGGATCTGGATGCTTTTCCTATTGATGGGAGGCAGTACTTGAAGGAAGTGGCTGGACATCCTGACTTCCAAATGGTGTGACAGGCAGAGTGACAGTCCTCTACAGAAGATTTTGCTTTTGTGTCTTTTGAGGGTGATTTTGGTGTTATGTATATCCAGTCTATTTTTTATTCCAGAAATTAATTTTACTTCATTCAAAGAATACCCCAATCTGACAAAGTCCAGCTCCTCATGGCATTATTATTTATATACCACAAGTGCTGAGAGGTGGTGACACAGCATAAGTAGGAAAGGTAGAGAACAGTCCAGCTTTCTGCAAAGACAGAAATCAAAAAAAAGCAAACACATCACATCACCCCTGGTCTCATCAAAGGATATAAAACATTTCTGATTGTCTTGGAACAGCTTCTGGCTATAAAGAGGCCATGGCAAATGAACAAGAAATGTTAAGGAACCACCAACATCCCATTTCTCCACCCAAGAGGGTAGGGCAGTGAGACCAAGTCCCAGTAGACTGTACCCCAGTTGATAATACCCCAGGCTGTGTCTAAAGGGATCATGACAGAAAAGTTTTCATGAATATTCATGCTGCCCTAAGACTCCTCACGTGCTTGAGGTATCTGGATGTGCTGGAGTATGAATGCAAATGCACATTTATTTCAACATCTACTTCCTTTATTTGTTGCAGAGTCCAGTGCTCGAGAGTCAAATGATTCTGCAGGTAGCAATTACTGACTTTGCATTTGCAAAATGTAGTTTTAGCTCAACAAGCAAATTGAGATGGACTTGTCTTATTCTGCTTTACTTTCCGTTTTCAGTGTGAATTTACTGTTTGTGACCATGTTGCTCCCTTGGCAAATAGGTTGATTTCAGGATATAAATCTAGAGACAATAGCTATAATTCTACATTGTACAGAGTGGGCTAAGTAAGGCAGTAGATGCCTTTGTGCTCCCCATGTAGTTCTAGGACCTTCTGGGCAATGATTCAATGCTTCTTGAAAGACAAGAACCTAAGAAGATTATAAAAATAACCATACAGTGACTTTGTTGCAGACAAAATAGTTGTGATTGGGGGAATTAATTTAATTACTTGCAAATTAATACCAGTTTCTGATCACTCATTCATGTACAGAAAAAAAAAAGAAATATGAAAAGACTTTTATATAAAAGACTTCAGCAAACAACACTCCTCCCTTGTCTCCAGTCTCATCTTAAGGGGTAAGAAAAAAAAAAAGCTATTATACCCGCTCTCAGTCTTAATTTCCCCTGTTCTTATAGTGGATGATACTTGGTCTGCTCTAATCCCTTCAGTAAGATGAAGGGGTACAGGAGATTGGGGTCATGTCCATAATGGACTTTGTCTTTTTTTCTGTCCATATTAGCCTCTGTGTGCCACCTTTTGTTTCTGACTGGTTTCTTCCTACCAGACCTTTCTTCCTACTAGTTTTCCACTACCATTCCCTTCCTCTTACTGTCTTTCCACTGCTTTACGTTTCTTTGTGGCACTGCCCCAGGGTGGGTTGTCCACAGGCTGCTGTCCCTCAGGGGGTATCCCTGCTTCTTTGGTATGGAGGATTTATCATACTGAAACTTGAATTCCTCCCTAGAGAGGAACTGACCTTCCATAGCTGGGTTTTGTTGAGCTGAGGACTACCTGAAGATGTGCATCAGTTGTTGCAATGTTCTTCTCGTGAACTTCATCTCCCCTGGAGGTAGGTGCTTTTCTGTCCAAATGGTTACTGATTTGGGGACAGGCAAACAGATGTGCAGTATATAGACCTAGATGGGTTTTGTGTCTTTAAAGACTGTCTGCTCTTACACATGAAGACACGAAGTCATTCCTCTTCTATATATAGGAATGTCTGGGTTTTGCTGTCATTGGTAGTTTTTACCCAGGGGATGATATCTGTATGTCCTTGTAATGGGACAAAGCCACAGGGAAATAAATAAAGGAAGGTAAAGGAATTGCCAGGAAAAGAAAAAAGAAAAAAAAGAATAAAAGAAGTGACTGTTAATTTATAAAGGGAATATCTGGGTAGCCCCATGATCCAGCAAATATCTTGTAGTGACGTTTTGCTCATTTGCTGTGTTCCATACCAGTGGCTTTCCCAATCTCATATGGTTATTGCCTAGCATAGAACTGGCCTTTACTTGTAGGGACTAGATGTACGACAGCAACATGGCCACCCATTCAGGCATCCTGCCTCTAGATAATGTAGTTTTGGGTTTTACTTCTTTGTTTGCTTTAGAAAATATGGTGTCTCTTGATCAGAGGTTAAAGAGGTTAACAAGTATTAAATAGAAAGACAGAAGGTGGTTTCAGAATTCCTCATTTAGGGCTTTAGCTTTAGTGTTTTTGAAGGAATTTACAGCAGCACTAAATAATTAGCTGTTGTACCAGCCACAGCATCAGTGCTCATCTTTTCAGCTGTAATTACTGCATGCTTCTGACACCATAGATATTACCATTAACCCTGCATGTGAATCATCATCTAATTTATTGTCTGAGCTGAAAGCAATTCTGTCTTTCCAGCTGAAAATTTGCAGCAGTGTTTTGTCATGTTAATCTTCAGGTTACGATCTCTCCTCCATATGCATGCTTTGCCTTTCCAGATGGAGGCTTTACTGAAGCACCTCCTGCTGTCAGCCTTCATGTGCAGTCTTTGACAATTTTGGACTTCTTCCTAAAAGCATAGGCAATCTTTATTTCCATGTATAATGAAGGAGTTCATTTAGCAAACATTGGTATTTACTGCACAGAAGGAAGAATATTATGAGACACTTGAGATGCTGAAAAAGCTAATTATAAACTCTAAAAAAATAAGAGGTCTGTATAATTTTCTAACTGGTACTGCACAGTTGACAGTGTACATGATGCTGACCTACTATTGGTGCAAAAGAGGTCCCATATAGCACATCAAGTTCTGAAGCTCTCTGAAAAGATGGGGCATGGGCCTGTGCCACATGAAAATACCACAGTGAACAATCCCAGCACAGGCTGAGGTGTGAGCACTGTTACTTGATAAAATGTTGCTACAGCAAATTTGTACAAAACTATTTTTTCATTAAAAATATTATGTTCACTAAACTGTGGCTTTTTAATGGAAAATATTATCTACCAGTTGAAGTTAGTTTTAACAGAAGATAAATATTTAGTGTCAATTTCTTCTGATATAAATTCATTTGTTTAATTGAATCAAAATAATTTGTTACAAGGAAGAACAAGTGTAGTGTCTCAGTACTTTCTCCTTTCTCTGTGGGTCTGTCTGGGTAAATTATGTTTTCTATGATGCTTCACAAGCTCTGTCTGAACTGATAAATTAAACAGTACCAGGAACATTTCCAGACATTGGATCTCAAACATCTTTTAAATGGTACTGTTTGCAATGTTAAATTGTTAAACATATCTCTGGTCATGGTCCAGGCTCACTCACTCTCTCCAAGCAATTTCCAGGCACAGAAAGGAGTTAGACTGGGCCAGGGACTGTTTCCTGGCAGGTGGGTTGGATGTAAACATTGGGATTTGGAGGTTAGTAGAGTTTAATAGTTATACAGACGCAAATGATTTTCTCAGAGTTCGGTCCTGAACTTCCCAATAAAGTCTACTTGTGGAGATCCATAGGGATTTAACAGCTAGCTTTTCTGAAGTCCTCATGATCCCTAACACTTCCATCCTCATATTTGTCCAGAGATATACATTAATTATCATCTAAGGTCAACCAGAAGATATGTCAGGAGTAAGCCTGGTTCCAGGCAAGTCTTCTAGGTCATGGTCATTCCACCTCTCCAAATCTATGCTGATCTCACCTTAGCTGCAGCAGAAGCAGAAACAGAAACAGGAAGATAAAAAGACATTACCGTATCTGATTATATCTGAAATTTTTTTTTGTAACACAGCAGAACTTTCTGATTCACCCAATCCATATCTAGCTGGTTAACAATCATTATTTAAATAGAAAGAAATGGCAATATTGAATAGCATCAACATGTCTCTCATTTCTGAGGTTCATTTGTTGGTTGAACTTGAAAGTTAATTCAAACACCGTGGCTTTTTGTCAAATTCCATTTCACACCTCAACCTCTACTGCAAATCAAGCCACAAAGGCACCTTTACTTATCCAGCTGGGCATGTTTCTTATGTCCTCCTGGAACTCAGGTTTTTCACCTCTCTTTCTAGACATTGTTCTGAAATGGAATAGTCACTCTAGAATCTCATAACAATAATAAAATAATGTCTGGCATCAAGGAAATGAACTTCTTCAATCCTGAACTGTTAACTGGTATGATGATGTATGGGGGTCAGAATTCCTTTGGTTCTCCCAATAAGGAGAGACGCAATAAGGAGGAGAGTCTCCTCCTAAGGAGCCTGTTCTTCATGTCCCTGTTCCATCACATCCACATCCTTCTGCCCAGACTCTTCAAAGAGTATTCAACAAGGACAGGTACACTTACACTCAGGGCTAAGGAGACGGTCAGTCTGAGGGCAAGCAGCAATGCCAGCACAGTATTGATATCATACAGACTGGCAAACCTTACTTATCAAAGATGATTTTGCAGTTAACAGATGTATGTGCCGAAATACTCATCCACTTTTTGAAAAAGAATAAGCAAAATACTGGGGTCATCCAAAAGATATGTCTTTGACAAAAGTCCAGTGTGGCATTGTAGCAAGCAACAGATGAGATACAAAAAAAATGGCTTCATTGGAAATCTTTTTATGTTCCTAGAGTGTTACAAAAAGAGGAAATCACACAATGTAATGGTGAAAGTAGGTGTTTGGTAGAATATCAGGCACCTGCTCTAGACAAAGTCTCCTTATGATGGTCACAATGAAGGTGCTCAACTAGCAGCAAGTATCAAAGTTGATTGCACTTCTCTTGTGCAAACAGATTATCGTGCCTAACTAACATTCATAAAAATAGATCTTGAAAAAGAAACAGTTTCGAAAGGATTAATGCAATTATTGGCAAAACTTACTGAGAGTGTTTAAGTGTAAGATCTTAATGAAGATTTTTCCTAGGTATCCTACCCAATGCCCCAAAGTGACACTTCCCACAAGTGAGCAAAGTAAGTTCTCCTGAGCAAAATCCATTTAATGTTACAACACTGTTAAAATGCTCAAAAATATAAATGAGGTTGAAAATGAGAACATTAAGGGCAGTGAATATGAGCTTCAAATTAAAATCTGTCAGTGACTGATAGGACAGACAAATGAGTCAATGATAGTATGGTTAAAGAAAACAGAAAGATATTAAAAAAAGCCCATCCTGGGAAAAATGAACTGGTGGGAATTAGAATTACAAATGGATTATAGATGAAACTACAAATAGTGAAGCAGTATCCATGATCTAAAATAGTAAGGATGGAATATAATGCTTTTCCTTAGTAATAAAGCAAAGCATAGGCTCTTCAAATTAAATATTTTCCAAAACATTGACTCAGGTAACTTGTACCCACAAAAATTTCAAAGAATTAGTTAATCAACTTCATAATATTCATCTCGGTTACCATCACTTCTTGTAAATCAGGCTTATTCAAACCAACCTCTTCCCCCTTGTTTTCTTCTTTTCAAATAAATTATTGATGTATTTTTTAAAGATAGCTGGAGTAACAACTATTCCTTATACCATTTGAATGGCTACCAGATAGTATTTTGCAGAAAAGAATTTGTTTACTGAGTACAGAAAAGGTACATATTAGGTATTAAATAATGAGAATAGAAAGTTCAAAATCTAGGTTTTAAACAGAAATTATTCAGGATATTTCTCTCTGGGTACCCCAATGATTATTTAATGGCCCAATATTATTTGAGAGAGAAAAAAAAAATAAAGAGAAAGAGAAAAGTGATAGTAGAGATCAAGTCATTAATTTTGCCTGCAAAATTTGCAAGTGAGAAAAAGGGTGGTGGAATAGCAAATCACAAAAGAGTATGATATTGTTCCTGTCTGACCTGGAGTGCTTGAAGAAATGGCTGAAAGGCCACAAAATACAGTTTAACACAGACTATCTGAGGTCCTGCACATCAAACACATTGTATTAAGAAGATGTAAGCTCTGTGGAAAAAGTCATTGTACCCTGAGGCATTTAAAATTAAATACACTGTTTAAAACAGGCATTTGGATCACTGATGATGGATAGGTACTTGCAAAGGGTGTCTTATTCCTGTCCCTGAGTCTTAGGTGCTTAATTAAAGATGAATGAAATATCACAGAATCACACAGAATCATTAAGGTTGGAAGAGACCTCTAAGATCATCAAGTTGAACCGTCAGTCTTTTGTAGGAGCCTTTCTCCTCTGACTGGAGAGAGCACTGTATGATATGCTTAGACTAGAAACCAATGGTTAACATCATGAGAAATTAATCCTATCTTTAGCCTTAGTAACTGGAAAAGCTACTTACAGGTTACTATAAGGCTACATGCAAGATGCAGCTGTATAAGTGTTGGCACTAGCATTACTTAAGCTTCTTCTTCAGGCTTCAGCTGAATGGAGCCCCAGAAGTCCCATGGTGCACCAGAAGTCAAACCAATGACTTAGATAACTGGGCAACAATCAAACCTTGCAATGATGGTCACACCACAGGAAAACCAGAGCCCCTGTAAATCTCTTCAATGTATCTTTTCAGATGACCTCTGTGACCTCTGTGTCCTCTGTCTTGGTACTAGACTCCTACATTAATCTGTGCTGCGTATCTTCATTGCTGTCCCTCTTTACACAGGCCTTACACATTTGCTGGTTCCTCTCAGTCATTGCAGATATTCCTGTCTCTTAGACATCTCTATTTTTGGTGCCAGCATCCATTTGGGTTAAGAAAAAGAAAGTTTTCATAAAAGATTTATTTCTTATTTGACAAATTAGAAATAAATGAATGAATATTGATTTCATGTCTTTTACCCATTTTTAGAGGAAAATGGCCTCATATGAAGTTAGTAAATTTCTAAATAAAGTTGATTAGGCCATTGTACCAAATCTTAATTACAAAGAAATTACAAACTTACACACACACATGCACACTCTTTTCATTTAAGAAGAAATAGCTTTATATGTTACTAAACAAAACCTATCTAACAATTGTGCAGTCTGCAACTACTAAGGAAAAATATATGAGCAGAGTTATCTGCATTGCTCATAATATCTTCCAGAAATACACTTGAAAATGAAATCTAAAAAGGCAAAAAACCCCACGATTCTGGAGTCCTACAATATGAAGTTTTATCCTCATTTCATTCAATTAGAATAGCATTTTTAATCTTGTCATCTTTGGCAAAATTTTACATCATTAAAATATGAAATTTAATTTAGCTGAATTAATTGGAGGGTTTAACAGTGTGGCCTTTTTTGGAATTATTCATTGTTTAAAATTGAAAACAAAAGAAAGTAAACACGGGTTTTTGCAAAATTTATTCAGCTTTTACCACACCCTCTAAATTTAGCAATTAATTATTGGGCTAATTTTAATTCTTTTATTTTTCCTACCCCAGACCAATCTATCCTGGAGAAAATAATGTGGCCTTCTGTAAAGGAAAATTCTCCTTAACTACTGATACACTATTGCCTTTCTGAAAAAAAAACAACAACAAAACAAAAACAAACCAAAAACCAAAAACCAAACCCTAGCCCCTTCTAACAGTATCCACTAGTGCTACTCAGCAGTACAGAATTAGTAATAAATTTGTCAGATAACATTTCTTTTATAGCAGGATCCACACTGAAGTGAACAGGGCCCATGGTGTTCATGAAAATAACAGCAGAATTTGATCATTAGTTGAACTGATACAGAAAGCAAGCAAAAAAACCCAGTGTATTTTATACATACTATGATAAAGATTCTTTCCTAAATGCAAGTTTTAAGAACATTCAAAAAAATTAAATATTTTATTAAAACAAACACAATTCCATTTCCAATATTTATCTGAATTATCTTGACTTTCTCTTTGCAAAAGATTATTTTTAATCAAGTTATGGCTTTCACGATAAGATGCTCTTGTAGTCTCTGGGGCAGATTATTCTTTCAGTGATGCTGGTTTAATTCACCATAACTCAATTGAAATTAGCAGTATTGTGCTGAATTGATTCTAATCTGACCAAGAAATCTAGAATTTAAACTTTGTCATCTTATAAAGACAACAGTAGGAATAATTTCACAGATTCCTGCTAATAACACTAATTTGATATCTTTTAGTTGCAGATGAAAAAGGCAGAGATACACAGACCTGATGCTCACAAATTGAGGTTTATTTGAAGGCTATTGATTTACCTCATTGTCTCTGGATGAGGAAAAGTGTCAAACCTTGCTATTATGATAAATAGCTCTTTTCAAAAAGAAGGGTCAAACACTTGGCACTTTTCCATTCTGATTTTTCTGCTCTGCATTAGCAGTTTTGTATGCTTCTGCTCAAGGAGGACTGTGGCAAGATTTGTTCATATAAGGCAGTCTTTGTAGCTTTGCTTTTATTCAGTCAGACTCCAAAATAATCCACGGGGAATAAACACTGCAATGCTCTTAGAGTAAATAACAGCCAGCCAACTTTGTATTTGCCTGTGAAGACCTGTTTCAATCCTGAGGGAGGACTTGTTTACCAAAAAGTTTGCCTCTTGTTTTCCAACTACACCAGTTGATCTAATAAAGTAGATTACATCTGCCTATAAACTTTGTTTTGCCCATGTCCTTAGACCATCGAGGTAAGCTGTTACTCCCTCATGGTCTCATATAAAATTTTCTAAGTCCTCTTCCATTCTCCTGCTCTTAGTCAGTTTTGTCAACTCAAGTATATACGACTCAATAATGTTAAGGAAGGCATTTGCCTATAGTTTGAATGTTACATTACTGTAATTTGCATTAAGAGCCCCCATGTTTTTAACATCCACAAGTTTTCATTGCAAGTCTTTTACCAGGAGTATGAAGAGGCAAAGATACCAAGTCTCTCCTTTATACCAAAATTCTCTCATGCATTTTATTTCCCCTAAAATCTATATTCCATTTTCATTCACTGAAAAAAAAAATCAGGCACATATATCCAGACCTCTAAATGTCATGAGAATAAGCAGAAGTCAGATAAAGAATAATTTAATATTTTAATGGGTACTGAACGGAAGTTTTTTATTGGATAGTTGAGGGATGTTCAGCTTGGGGCTGGATTTGGTCTGTCTCTGTTTTTAAGCAGAATGAAGAAGTGTATTCCAGGCTGCTTTCATCCCACTGATGAAACAGTTCCACACACTGAGCTTTGTCATCGTCTGTACTGCCTCCTTGTCAGCGTAATCCCTGGCATGATTTTGCTGACAAGCACTCTTGTCAGCAGTGTTACATTTCAGAGACCCATCCCAATCAGCACTGACAAGATTTAGCTCCCTGCACCCTAAACACTCATCTAATCCTACTACACAGGCTATAACCACTATTTCACTTAGGTGTATAGATGCAGTTTATAATAACAAATACCTATAAGATGTGAAGTTAGTGTTGGTTTTTCTCACATGTTCTGTGCAGAATATCAGTGTGAAGGCCTGGCACGGCTGGTGTCCATCTCAAAACTCTCCGTAGTTTAAGCAAAGAATTTTGCCTGGGGTATTTTTCCAAACTTTTTATGTGTAGCTAAGCTGGCTAGAGATCTCAAGGGTGCATATTTCCTTATAGTGTAGAGAATTTGTCTAATGGGGATAGAAATTTATCTTTGCTGCACAGGGACACTGTGAGGATTGATTAGGTAATAACTTCAAAGCACTATGGGAGTGAATAGTGCTGTGTTATATAAATGCTAAGTATTGTTATTTTTTCTTGCAAAAAATACTTCAGAAGAATCTGACAGGTTCCCAACTAAGCTCTCAAATATAAATACCAGTAAATGTCTGGCTTTGATTTTGTAATACTACACACGGCACTTAGAAGAATATTATGATAGTATTACCTGAAATTGCTTGTTATTTTTGATGAGGTAACAAAATACTGGGAGCAAATGAGATTTGTGAAGAATTTTCAGCAGATCTTTTTTAAAGTGTAACTCCTCCTTGTGTTTTTTATTTCCTGTTTTACAGAATGGCTGTGTGGAAAGATGCATCTTCAGGGGTATGAGAGACCAGAGAGAGATAAGACAGTGCCTCCTGCTCATCCTCAACACATCACTGCTTTGTTGGGCTGTTTGTGTAGCTCTGCTCTGCTACAGTTACCCTTCCTCTTCAAGATATTAAGGAGGCTGATGTATGTGTAAGGTGATGGAGGTGGTTATTCCTCCCATCTGCTTCACGATCTTATCAGCTGTGTTAAAAGGACACAGCAGGGTAACAAAGTTCCCTATGTAGTTAATAGATAAAAGGAAGCACTTCCAAAAGACTGATGTAAGCTAAAGGTCTGAAATGGACATTTTGAATACAGCTTTCTCGCAAAGGTTTCAGGTCTCTTCCAGAACTCTGAACTCTGCTGTGAGAACATATGCCCAAGGGCTGAGCTTTGTACTCGGACAGATGTACGCAGGGGCTTAGGGGCTTAGAAGTACACAGTCATGCTTCTTAGGGGAAGATCTGTAAGACTCCATAAGCACAGAAATGCCCATGCCATGCAGAAGTCTCTGGAGGAAGCATGGATTCATTTTACTCCATAGATTGACTTAATGGAAGATCCAGAAGATATTAGACTTCCATAAAGTACCTAGGATACCTCCGTGCTTGTTCATCCTCTCTAAGATAGATGCCACAACTCCTTGGAAGAAAGAGCTGAACAACTCCAGAATTGACTGAGGAAGTGCTGCAGACTGTAGCCCAGCATATTAAACAGGACAGGGTTAGGGTTTTTTTCATACACTATGCTATAAAGCATGTAATTCAGGAACTTAATCAGTACTAAAGCTGTTGCCAGCTGCAAGACTGTGTACCTCAGCCAGATGAGCACAGGAGACAGCTGTGAGCTAAAACCTCCTTAGCTGCTCTAGCACAGTCCACCACAAAATGCAAATCGTTGTGATAAAAGTAAGGAACTGGAAAGAGAAAATAAGAAAAATAAAATTAGAAATAACATTAAGAAACTGAAAAATAAAGGCTCCAGGAGGGGTGACGACATGTTTGCAAACTATATCTCAGTCTATCTTTCCAAATAGACTCTAGAGTGAATCTGGGCCAACTCTGTTTTTAACTCAGGATAATATTTAGGAAAAACCACATCTAAGTTACTTGGGTTAGTCAGACTTATTAGCAGAATCTGGAGTGTGTAAGTGTCTATCTGTGTTTCAAACCCAAGAACAAGACTCCCAGCTTAATGACAGTGGCTGCTGCTGCAATTTGTATGCTGTGCTGAGGGACATGCTTTAGTGACCCTAGCTCTCACCTTCTGTACTTTTATATGCTCTGCTTGTAAAATGTTCTGGCTAATAAAAGCAAATTCCTAGCATTTGTTTTAATAGTTTTTGTTTTCCTGTCTTGTTTCTCAGATATTGCATAGAATATTTTATTCTTCCTGAAAACAGTTATGATTCCCCTGTGTGCAATACTGAACAATCATGCTTTAATCAATGCTACTAAATCTGAAGTATCTCTTGTGCCTCCAGGTATTGATTCTACTCTGTTCTCTTATTTCATTTCTATAAAACACTGCAGTATTTTCTGCATATAGGATCAATCTTCAGGCTCAGATCTCTGTATGATTATCACAACCATTCAGATCATATAGACAATCAGAAAAGACCTAGGCTTATGGAATATACTTGTTTTTTTCCATGCTAACAAAATTACAACTATGGTTGTAAAAACTCCATCAAATCTCCCTTCATACACAAAACAACATATTTTGTGATCCATATTTACATAGTTGCTTTCCCAGGATTTGTGCCTCTGGTGTTACTGAGACTGGAGTTTAGCCTATGATGTTCTAATTGTGCACTTTGGCCATATAGTTGGTTGCTGAGCTGTATTATTATTTCCAGTAAAACATCTAACATCAGAGAAATTCTGGTTACTAGGACCTGTGCTTAATCCTAGACCTCAGTGGCAACCTTGTTATCACTGCTGACCCAGGTAATCTAAAGCTGGACTCCATGAAAAACCCTCCAATACAATGATAACTACAGATACATTTGCAGTTTCTGAAGAAATGAATGAGTCAGAGCTCTGAATAGTGAAGACCACAGCTATCAAGAGAAGCAGTATCATGGAACTGCACCTGCAAAATCAGTCATACCACTGTGACTATTACATTGCAGTTCACTGTCTACCATAGCAGTGTGACCAGAAAGAAAAGTAAGCAGGTAGATAACAAACTGATTAGTGAAATCTCAAGTCTTCTGTAATCCCAGTGAAGATATTGGCACAGTGATGAGAATATCTGATTCATGATGTACTTCTGGAATAGGATACCACTGATAAACTGAAGTGTTTTGAATATTAGCACTGTCTGCTACAGAATCACAGAATCACCAAGGTTGGAAGGCTTCTTCTTGGGATCATCTGGTTTAAACCCCCTGCTCAATCAGAGTTGCCCATGCTCATGTCTGAGGAAATGCAAAGCAAAAGCTCAGTGATGGTGTGATATGAAAGAAGCAGCAGGGAGCTTGATAATAAAAAGGAAAGAAATGTGGGCAAGATCACTGAAGTACATTTTAGTTAATAATTCTCTGATAATCTATGGTGAGACAAGCTATACATGTACAGCTTCTCAATGAGAAGTGGTAAAACCAGATAACTATAATTTATTAGTGTCACGCACGTAACAGATAGATGACTGTCACCAGAAAGAGACTGTGATTCAGCTCAGATCTGCACAGAGTTTAATTAACAAAGTACTTAACTATTAGACAGTTTCAGGCTTGCGTACTATGCAAGAATCAACTCTTATTCATCTGGAGGGAGAAGAAACATTCATGAGTTGAGGAAAGTTTGCTGTTCAGGCTGCAAGACATTGAAATACACGGCATGTCCAACCATGTCGTGACAGTCAAGCACATTCTGTTTGGTTCAAACACATATTATATGGATATTTAAGGTACTATGAACCATGTTGTTCCTTCCTTAACCTAAAGATATGAAAATTTACAAATTATTCTTTAAATCTGTAAAACCAGTGAAGATTCAATTATATTTTAGGGAAGGCAGTAATAATTTGAGATTGATGGAATAGTTTGCCTTGGTTAGCAATGAGCTTCTTTCTTTGGAAAATTAAAATATGCTTTCTCAAAAGAATGTGGACTGTAAAATGTGTTGCTGTTTTCTGTGATTAAATCTCAAGTCTAATTTTAATTAAAGATATTTACAGGAAATCTCTAAATATTGAAATTCAGGCTTTATTAGGTACTTTCATATGTTAGTAATTTGCAGTTGTGCTCTGGTTTGACTCAAAGAGTGATTACGACTTAAACGCAAACCATTTCAAATATGAAACTGTGACATATCATTTGTTAAGCTAATTCTTAGAATAACTTAATCACCGAGATATTGTTCCCTGTGGAAAGGTTTGTAATGCTCATAAACTACTTTGTTTTAAGTTATGAAAGCACCATATGCACTTCAAAAAATCCTAAAATAATTAGTCGTCAGTATAAACCAAAACATTTCAACTGTGAATTTATTGTTTGGCTATATCCTGAGCAGGTGAGTTAAAGAGGTGAACTAAATACATAGTGTGTCTTTCTGTTTGCACATAGTAGTACTTCCTGCTGTTCATTAATTTGGCAAGAAAATTTGCTATTGAACATGTGCAACTTATTTTTCTGAAATCTGTTACCTGAAATTTCTCATAAACAATGCGAGAAATGGTAGAATAACATAAGGGGAAAAAAAAAGGAAAATTAAGAAGCCAGTTAAAAAACAGCCTTTGAGATATGATGGAAAGGATTATGTGAACTTCTTATTTGGCCTCCCATATAAGCCAGTCAAAAATCTTACCCAGTGAGAGTCCTGCCAAGTTGCTGACAGCTCAGTACCACTTGGCTAATACTCCATTAGCAAGCAAAGTCACCAGCTGAAAATTGCATCTCTGTTCTTGTTTGCAAAGGGATGAGGCCATAGGATTAACAGTTTAAAACCATCCTAATATCTTTTTGTTAGTGAATAGTGCCTGGAATGAAAATGAATTCATAAAGTTGCCTGCTCTGGTCCTGTCTTCTGTTTTGAGTGGAGTATCCCTCTGAACAATCTGCAAACTGTGTCAGTCTTCACAGGGAACGTCATTCACTGGCAGGATACAGAGCAGAAACAAGCTGCCTGTCAGCAACACATTGCTGTGAGGAGATTTCCTTTCTCTTCCTTCCAGGACATCATCTCATGCCATGAAGCCTGACAATTCTTATTTTTTATTTCAGTCCTGGATGGGAACTGGGAAACCAACCACATGCAAACAAAACAAACACAAAACCAAAAATCAGTCAATCAATCAAACAAACAAAAAACCTAGCAAAAGAAAAAACCCCAAGCAAATAAACAGCAAAAACATCAGTCTTAATCTGATATTCATGAGTAACACTTGATGGAGAGATCTCAAGAGCACTTGGGAGAGGAGGTATGAAAGCCAAACTGATGTAATCAAAACCTGCAGAGACCTGCTAGCAGATCTACAAGATAATTAGCAGCCAGGGTGGTCAGCTCCTGATGTAAGACATGTTCTAGACTTTCTTAATGAGTTTTTTGAGAAGAGTGCAGGCATGGCTGGGCAAGATTTAGTAAACCCTTTTAACAACTAAGCTGCTGCAATTATCTCAGAGACTTCCTCTAGACGGTGTGGTCACCAGGTACGGGCGGCCAGATTTCTGTTCACTCTGCATTCCCTCCTCCTTACACTTTGGTGAGAAGGGAAGGGAAGGGAAGGGAAGGGAAGAATAGAATTAGTTTTCATCATGCTTATTTCAAGCACTTCTGGGAACTTCCCACTCACTCTCCTACCTTTTGCCTGATTCTCTTTGACGGTTTACTCTTCTTCACTGGGTCACCAGCCATTGATAATTCCACTCAGAAAACCCCCTGTTTTTTCTGTTTTCTCAGAATTGCAGATCCTGTTTCTTGCAAAGTGGTTGGTACTACTTGTAGCAAAGTTAACAGTAGTTTTACAACTGACCTCAGTGAGAGTGGAATGAAGCCTTACATCATTGAAAACCTGTATCTCCATTATAGCATTTGATTTTGCTTTAAATTCCACATAAATGCATGTTTTTGTCAAGTATGTCCTTGTAAGCATATTAAAATGTGAGAACGTTGCATTCCAGTGTGCATGCCTTGAAATTTATGACATTCTCATGATTTTTATTTATTCTCTGAATTTTTCTGCATTTGGAAAAAATAGAAATAATAATAGCTATTTTCCCTGAGAAAAGCTCACAGAAACCATATATAATTTCAGCATTTCCCAATTAAATGTGTTTTAAAGCTTCTGACTACAATACTGTCTTATTCCCATTTGCAGATCTATTACTACATGAAATGAAATAACACCACATTAAAAATGTACCTAGTTCTGTTATACAGCTCTTAACTTCACAACAATTTTTGCTTCCAGGAATAACTCTAGTAACTACCAATAGATGTTGTTTGCCACTTAATTTTTCTTCCCCAAAAGCAAAGATGATGAAAAAAAATAATTCCTTAGACAATGACATCTGTAGCACAATCTGTCATACAATTCCTTTGGAGTCAACAAACAACAAATAACTCATTATCTAGACTGAATCACCAAGGTTAATAAGGAGCAGTTTGCACCAAAGCACTTCTTTATGCCTATTGTTCAGTTACTTCTCCTCCATTTCGAGGTCTCATATTTTGCTGTCTATTTTCAGTCTGCCTTCTGATGTCCTTTTGCCATACCTTCCTGTTCATCTCTGATAATTCCTGGCAGACTGTTTGTTTTCTGTTGAGGGACAGTTAGGGTGGCTGAAGCCATCCTGATGCCCCTTTGTGATGGAAATGTGCTGGTGTAAAGTCAAAACAGACATCTCCTTGTGTGCTCCCTTTTACTTCTCTGACAAGGGTGTTTCTGTGGAAGAGAAACAAAGCCAGTTGCTACCAACCCGGGAAAGACGGTGAAGAAATATTGGACAAAGGTAGGTAATGCTGGGTGTTCAATGGGTGGGATGTCCCTGCCTTTTAGTGGGACCAGTGGTTTAGCCACTGCATCAGGCCTGGCATGATAATAAATAACTCTCTGAAGGACGGCAACAGGGAATTTTGACAGATAAATATGAGCATGAAAACTATCAACTTTGAGCTAAGAAAAGCTCACCTGTACCTCACACAGATCCATACTGTGCATGTGCTTTGGTCACTGGTTGGGAACAGGCTGTCACACTACATATGAATGGGCTAGACTCAGAAAAGGCCTTTGACCAGAAATATTGAGCTTCTAGTTTATATTTTGTAAGTTTTCATTTATCATCTATCCATGTGACAGTGCTTCCAGAAACTAATTCTGAGTTGGTTTATCACGAATCTGAAGAACACTTCAGGATCTACAAAGACTTCATAAGACATCTGTTGATTCTCATGGCCTTGTATTAGGCCTCAAATCCTGCACATTTTCCTTTGACACCCAAAGCTTTCCCCTAGCATCATCATACTTGTGCAATAATAGGTTTACCTTGCTGACCTTGATAAAACCAGGGAGCTCACTTTCCTTACTGTGACATCTGTGCACCTCTGCCTGGGTGAGGCAAAGGCTTTTATTCAAAACCCATTTCTGAGGGCACACTTAGTGAATCAGTTAATTCAAGATCTGATAACATGTACCCACTTCATTTTTATGCTCCATTGTTCACTGCAATTAAGAATTAAAGCTGCCGTGGTGATCTGGGCAGCTAAGGGGCTAAGTTCTGCTGAAATAATTATAAAGATCCAATGCCCAATAGAAATTATGCAGCCACTACTCTTTGACTTAAAGGTGGAGTTAGGCTCCTAAATACTTTTGAAGCAGCTGAAATCTTTAAGAATCTGAATCTTGGTGTGGTGGGACTCAGATTTTTTAGTTTAGATTTATATATTTGTTTCTCTTCCCCAGATGTGTTACTAAGTAACATATTTATCTTAAACTAGTATATATCTTATGTCACAGACTGCCACTGAAATGAAGGCTGAGTTTATCACTCACATTTTTAGTTTAACGTAATCGGCTTCAAAACAGTTCCTGTTTGACTCAAATAAATGATCATGTTTCTGTTTACACACTTTAAGCTCATAATGGTTATATACCAATTGCAATCTAATAAGATTGCTATTGTCAATTATAATTAGAAAATAACTACTGTCTTATTGCCATCTTAATTGGCATTAATGTTGCATATAAATTATAGCTGCTCAATCAAGTTGATCTGCAGCTTTCCTAGGGTTCTAAAATATCTGTCCTATAACTAATGGAAGAAATACATCCAGAAGTATTATCAAACTATTTTTTCTCGTTTATCTGCCTCTACTTCTATTTGTAATCTTGGGTTTGCAGTGTGGTCCTTCATCTGTTATATTCTGGCCATTAACTGTAGATAAGGCAGCAAATAAGAATCAAATAGAAATTGCATTTTTTTTTTTCAGTCTGAACGAGATCCTGCTAGAAACAATTTCTTGCCTTCCTTGACAGTAATTAATATATTGACTTTCAGCACTAGTAAATTAAGGAGTCATGCAATGGAACTGTATTCTAAAAATATTACATTTCTGAAAACTAGAGTATTTAGCTGAAGACTTGCTAAGTCTCAAATTACTTCAGCAAGATGGAAACCACCTCTGACCGCAGTGAGGTGCCTAGGTAAGGAATATGCACCACTTAAACCTGATATGAAGGTCTATATGCATTTGAAAGGATGCACAGACTCTTCATCAGTCCTCTGAGGGCAGGAGTAACTTCAACAAATTAAGCACATTAGGGCCTCAGTGTTTTTTCAAATCATTGTTATTTACTTATTTTATCAAATTAATGATTATACAAGTAAACACAATAAAAAGGCAAAGCTGCCGTGTTTCTGATGCTCATTTATTTTGACAATTCTTAGTAATTAGGAACTACATACTCAGATGAAACAATTCTTCAAAGGGCATTTGTAATTATAGATGTATTTACAAAAATAAAGAGAGAAAATAACCTCATAACTGATGCAGCAACAGTTTTTTGGGAGGTTTCCTAAGTCTATAGATTAGTGATGATGAGACCAGCCTGGTCATGCTGTTGTGTTGCATTTATCTCTATAACTATTTTTAGCATTTTCATGACGATGAAAACTTTTTTAAAAAAAATTAAGAAAACCAGTGAAATATAACACATATTTGCTTTAGATGTCTATTAATAATCAATAGCTATTAATAATTAATAATCAATAATTATAATAGATTAATAATATTGATATAATGATATAATCAATATTACATATTGATTTAGGTATTCTTTCACTTCCTTTTTCTTCCTTTTTCCCTGTCTTTCCTTCTTCTCTATAATTCTGATTGCTAGAGAACTTGACAAAGTGAGGAAACAAAATCAAATAATTAAAAATTGTCGCATAGAAAGTGATCTGCCTGCAACCTGGTATTGTGGATTTAAAATGGGGTTTATGATGGCTGTGGATATGCTCAGGCTTCTGGGAGCAGTGAATCAATCTGGTGAAGTACTGAAGCAAAAGCAGGCATTTGTGTCAATATCTGGAAATAAGTGTGAGATCTTGGATGAGGATGGTTTTGTGTTTTGTAGGATATAAGAGATAAGTAGTTTGAAGATTATGTGGGATTGTGTTTACCTGAAATTTAGAGGACATGGAGTCAGGTAGAGGAAAAGAAAAATAAAGATTTCAATAGCATTTGATACAAGGCAGTGCCAGCTTTTTGCAGGTTTAGAAAAGGGCAAAATAAAAATAAAAAAGGGATCTGGAGGAGGTAATCTGTATTGTATTAGCTCTGCTATCATAAATAATGAGGATTAGAGTAATTCTGGATACACAGAAGCAGATGGCAAAAGCCAATGTTTGCCCCAAAGAGGAGCTTGCCAACACAAAAAGCATAAGGACAGGAAGGATGAAGGAAGGACAAGGAGAAATATGATGTGTTTTCACAGTCTGGCTGTATCCACCGTGCTTCTGTCTGTCCCTTTATAAAAAGCCACCTTCCTGAGCTACAGAAAGGGTGACCTGCATGACAAAGCATGTATTTGCATGGCTGAGACTGTGCAGTGAGGACTCAGGGGGGTGGTTGCTCCTGGCACCAGAAGATTTCACCAGCTTTGAATCATATCTGCCCATAAAACAAGGAAGTTATGGCCCAGGAGTAGATATAAACTCCTGCACTTTAAAAATAAGTTTTCTCTTAATCTCTTCTGTGCTCTGAATGGTTCACAATGAAAAACTAGCACCTAAACTGACAGCAAGCAAAACACACAAAACTGCCTGTACTTCCACAGTTCAATAATGTAAACCTGAATTACATTTACTGTTCTGATGTTATGTAGAAAATACACTTCATCCATTTATGAAGAATTTAGTGACTAAAAGAAACTTCTGAAGTAAATAAAAGCTATAGACTTAAGTGTTTACAGTTCCTAAAGAATCACTCTTTTGAAGAGCAGCTAACAGCTTAAAAAGCCTCCTCTCTCTCCTTGTGCTTTGCAGGTAGTTTGAAATGACCCTCCATGCTTCTAAGACTTTCTCCTCACTTTCTGATGTTTTCCGAAGAGTCTCTAACCAGTATGTGCTGCAAGACACATTTATCCACCGTAAGTTACTCATTTACTGTAGCCAAGTATGCAGGGAGATATTTGCAATTCAGTTGTTGCTGAAATCCCTGTCCTGGTTTTGCTAGGATTTAATTTGAATTCCCTTCTAATATTTCAGCAGTGTTCTTTTTAATTAACACAAATTGACATTATAGCTTTGGTCGGGATGAAGTTATTTTCCTTATGAAGCTGATAAGGTTATTGTTTTAGTTGTTGCTGGCAGATATTTACATTTTTCAAGGTCCTGTTTGCACCTGTGGTTATAGCTTCTGTGTGTTTGTTCGTTTGTTTTTCTTCTCTCTTCACAAGAGAAAGGATAGTGAAGTAAGAGCCTGGAACTCTCTGGGTTAGGTGACCCAGGACAGATGATACAGGTCTGATCCAAGCTGACCAATAAATACCTATTCTATTCCATAAATGTCACACTCACTATTAATTGGGGAGCTTGCACAGTATGACCCCTTCTTGCTGCTTCTTCACACCTTCAGCCATTCCTCCTTCTTCAGCCCTTTGATCCCTTCCCTTTGACTCAGTTCTTGAGACTTACTCCTCTCTTGTCATGCATCCAGTGGTGTATGATCAGTGACTGCTCTTTGTGAGCTGAGTACAACATTGATTGCTTTATTATCATTGTTTCTATTCTTGTTATAATAAATTTCCATTATCATCATCATCATCATCATCATCATCATCATCATCATCATCATCATCATTATTATTATTATTATTATTATTAAAGTTTGGTTTGTTTTAGCTATTAGTCTTTACTTCAACCGAAGAGTTCTTTACTTTTACTCTCCCAATTCTCTCCCTCATCCCACTGGGGAGAAGGGGTATGAGCAAATGAACTGAGTGGGGTTTAGTTACTTTCCAGGTTAAACCATGACAGTCCCCAAAACCCTCTACAAGGATGTATCATTCAGTAGTGTCTCTTACAGCTTGCCTGACTTCTCCAGTAAATCCTTTTGGAAGACACAGTGATAAATTTCCTGTCTTATAAGTCATATATCTTTGGAACCAATAGTTTTGTTTTTTTTTAATTAAAACACATTATTTCTCAGAACATTCACTGTGAATTTCAAACAACCACTGCATTCTATACAACATAAACAGAAATGAAGATTGGTGTGTGGAGGTTAAGTAACACCCATGTTAGCAACACACATTGTTCACTTTGAGAGGACTCCTCTGGGGAAACTCCCCATGTGGATTAGCAAGGTGCTGGGTTTCAGGAAGAGCTTGGAGTTTCTCTCCCACTCACCAAAACTCTTTGAAGTCCTCTGGTGTATCATGTGTAGGCGGGCACCGTTTTAGTCCTCTCCTTTGATCATGAAAGCTTTCATGCAGCACTGGGTAATGAAGTCAATCGGGCACAGCAGCTCTCTGTGACCAAACTGCCACGTGCAAAAGTGAACAACACCTCACGGATGTGGGGAAGGCCTTCCTATATTGTTGTTGTTCCTTAGGACGTGAGGGGCAGGAGGGAGAATGTGCCAGTGCCAACAGGCATAGGCTATCAGAGAAAAACCCTGAACATCAAGGGTTAACTTTTGTTAACTATGGAAAGCTCATCATTTAAACACTACATTGAGCCAGTGAAAGGGTGCTACATGTCCTGAGGAGGCTTTTCAGGGAGTGGGTCACCATCATAGCACAACAGATGCATCTTTACAACAGAAATAGCTTGACTTATACATGGACAGGAATCTTTCAGATCCTAACAAGCGTTCCCTGAAGTGGCTGTCCTTTTTCGAAGTCTGAAAGATCAAAGAATACAATGGTGTCACTACATTTTGCTCCTCCTTAGTCGAGCCTTTACAGAAAGTATTGTTTTATTTCACATCTGTTAAAAAGCACTTCAAATAGCTGTTCTAACAGAAGTTTTAATTTGGATTTTTAACTTTCTTCAAGGACTCTCTTTGCCTTCAGTTCCAGCACACGCCTTCACAGTTCTTAATGACATTGATTCCCAAGATATAATTAGGAAATGTTGCTCCATTAATTAAGCACCACAGTCTAAACCTTAGGAGTTCTGATGATCCCAGTGCAGAGTCCTTATTAATCTTGCAGCAAGTTTTGCTGTATAACCTTTGGACTGTCATTTAGACATTGGTTATTCAAGCTTAGGCAGTGCCAGTTCTTAAATTTTAGCAGAGTTCTTTTGTACCTGATTGCCAGTAGAGATGGAGAGGAATATTGAATCTATGTCATACTGGAAACACATATTTAAAGGGTAATTCTGGATTCTACATTAGAAGTATGTTGCTATGGAAATGACCAGTGAAATTGAGCCGTGGATTTTGCAAGAAAGGAAGTATGTATTTATATTTACTTAAAATCTTCTTTGGTGAAATAATGGCTTCAGACTGCACTCAAGTCTGACAGACACACTGAAAAACAGCTAATCTAGAATGATCCACCAGTTTAGGCTTATTAGGGGGTGTATCTATTTGAACTCTCCATCTTTAGATAACTTAGATCCCTGTGTTTGGTCCCAAAGACCTAAGCTGTGTGTCTCCAAACCTGCCAGTGGTGGTCTAAAAACTTTATTGTTATTTACTAAAAAAAGCAAGAACAGGGAATTACAAACCAACAAATGTTCTGATTTTAACACCTCTCATTCAAGTCTC
>NW_010199986.1:0-12334 GCF_000695765.1 Mesitornis unicolor | reverse complement strand
TTTCCCTGATTCCTGTGTTCATGTACACTGAATTCTTTTCCCTCATAAAGCTTTTATTATTGAGTCTTCCTTCATCTTAGGGGATGAAAACCTTCCTCCCACCTCCATTAGTAAAATATTTTCTTCCTCTTGGTATGGTTTTTCAGCTCTCTCTCCTCTAAGATTTCCTGACTGAAAATTATCATGAGCCCCTAAAAGTGATAAACCCACTTTCCAGGAAACGAGCCAACCTATTAGTGCTATTGCATTACTGTAGCTATGCATTTAAATCTTTTCTTAGCCTTTTTGTTACAAGCTTTCCAAATTGCAGTCTAATATCACTGAAAAAGAAGTAAAGATAAAAGGAATGAGAAGACAAGATAAAGAAAAGAGAAATTAATATCTGAAAAGAAGGCTGTAGTCTAAAATACACAAAAGGAACTAGTGTCTGGTGCCAGACTTAATAATCAGTGAATAGTCAATATGGTCAGAAGCTGCACTTTTCATGCCCAGCAGCAGAAAAACTCCTCTACAAACTATAACTCAAAGAAGTAGGTACAGGAGATTCTGGCTAGAAAAGTTACCATCATGGAATGATTCCCTGCTAGACATGAATGGCAGGTCTGCCATTGCCTCCAAACTGCAAACAAGTTGAATTTTCCACTACAATTTGACAACGTTTATTTTTTAAAGACAAAAATTCTGCAAGTACAGTCAGAAGCCTCCAAACCAGGCCAGGTGATGGTGTTGACTTTTATTTTTCTCTCTATCTCAGCTCAGCTGGTCCAGAGTGTTGTCCAACACTAAGGCACAGCATGACCTTCTAGTGTATCTGGTAGCTTGCTTTCACTAGAGAGCACAGAGAGTGGGGCAAGCGTTGGATCTTTTCCCCCACTGAGGCTCGTTCCACAGACCTCATCTCCCAGCTGGATTACCCCATGAACTTCTGTCTCAGCTTCCCCTGTGAGATAGTCTCTAGAGGTCCTTCTTTTCCTGTGAACTCTGAAGATCTGCAAGACCTAGGGCTTTATGGAGTGAAGGGCTCACAGTTATTTCTGTTTACACTGTATTTGTCAAGGTCTGGTTCAGAGAGCTCCTTTATGTCTTCATTCTTTATTCCACTACTTACGTTCTTTAACAACAAAAGCTGTAACAAGAAGACAATACATGTCAAATATAAGTCTGGCAAACTGTTGGGAAGGCATCACAGCATGTCTCTGAATCACTACTAGCATACAGCGTAACAAAGACAAAACCCCATGAAGCACTGTATGTCTCTGACTTTCCAGACTTCACCACTTTGAAGGATTAAGCCTGGAATGGGCACATAGCCATGTGTCACTTATGCATCATTACATATGACCTGAATTGGAGACAGCAAGTGGAGACAATAGCCAGACATCATTTTGCTTTCAGACATACAATGGAAAACTCCATTCCAGCTCCAAATAACGTTCACCTTAAGTTCCACATAGTAATTGCTCATCATAACTTTGCAGCTTGTTAGCAGAAGCATTTTCTTTCAAACTTCATTATATTGTTCTTTTTTCTTGGAACTGTAATATACAATGTCATGGAGAAAATGGAAACAGAGACATGCTGTAGTTATATACAGCCACCCAACATAAAAAGGTTTTTTTCTGAATGTTACATCTATAATTAAGCCATCAACCCACCTGAGAGAAATAAAACTGAGTCTTTTAATTAGCTTCTTGAATAGAAATAAATGCTTCATTATTCTTAACCATATCAAGCTGAGAACATTATTAAATTCTGAAGGAATAGTGAATAACATGACAGGAAACACATTAGAGCACATGCAGAAATACATTTGCCTACTAAGCGATCTGCATAAATATGCCTATCATTGCTATCTAAGAAGACAAAAAAATACCATGGAAAGGAGGGAAACAAAAGGATGGTATAGGCAACCCTAAAGAAAATTGTATGAAGTCAGAGGTAGGGAATATATTTTCTGGAATTCTGTGCTGTTGAGTACTCAAGAGATCAGCTGTTCTGCCAAAACCTATCCAAGCTGGCTGAGAGGATTGGCCAGTGTTCACATGCAGTACATTTTTTTAAGCTTCATTGTGTCTGCTTTGGCTTCTAGGTGTTGCCTCTCTGAGGTATTTAGAGGGAGAACATCCCTCTCCAGAAACTGTAGAACAAAACAGCTCAGAGATGACTTTTGGACAAATTTCTCTGCTCTGAGTCTGAAGGGAGGATGAGTAATCTTCACTGGCTTTCAGAAATCCCTTGGCTAAAGCGAGGTGTTATTCACTCTCTTTAGAATTAATGCCAAAAGCACAGAAACACTTTCACAGCAGGGAAAACCAAAGGTACAGATCTGATCATTCTTAGCTGGATATGTTATCCCACAATCCCAAACAAAGAATTTTCTAAAACTCAGACCCAGCAAAGACGATATTCCCATCTTTGAATTAAAGCTCAATCATAAGTGATTTCTACCCACCAATGCTCATTAATTTTGGCTATATTCAAACACATGCTTAGAGAGCTGTACTCCACTTAAGTACCTGCTAGAGACTTAGCTGGATCACAGAATTGCCGTGAGATCCAGACTCCAAGGTCTTGACTGTGTTGCTAGAGCAGGTAGACAGTGGGAATTTCACACAGCCTTCACTGTTCTGACATTGCTCTGAAAGTGATGGTTCCAACTGATGGATTTGCTGTCCAAGAGGAGAGGAGAAAAGGATGGTAGGTGGCCTTCTCCCCACACTGCTCCTTTCCCCTCCTCTCCATCCTATCAGACTCCTGTACAATGATGCCATGTGCCATGTGGGTGGACCTGCACATCCAGCTCCATGCCAGTGCCATAAATCACATCTGTGCAAGCACCTCTGCACCTCTGCACTGGCACAAGCAGGAGCAGAGGCAGGGAGAGAGGGTCTTATTTTTCTTTCAGAGCAGTCCCATTGGCCTCTTGCAAACTTCTCCTTTTAATGGAAGTGGTGTAATATTTTGAAACTGAAAGGACCGAGAACTAAAACTTTTAAATGTATAGAGGAAGGAGAGCTGTCCTATTTTTCATTCAGCTGAATTCTAATAAAAGCATCTCCCAGAAGAAACCCCATCAAAAATTGACTCCACAATGTGCTGTTTGTCAACCTTTGCTCTGGAGTTGACATTACTCCTAATCAGACCAATAACATACCCTACCTTCTAACTACAGGAAACTACGTCTGCTCTTTCAAGCTGAAGAGGGGAGCATTTTGGTATTTACCTTTGGCATTTCGGCCTATGAGAAAGAGACAATTGCAGACAATGATTTTAGATTAATTATGTCTGTTCCAGTCATGATATTTGATTTCTAGCTTTCTGTGTTTCTCCTATGATGTGTTTATTTTTTGTTTGAGAATCTCTGCAATTGTATGTATTTAGAATGCAGTGATTTCAATAAATGCTTCGTACAGTTCAAGCAATTTCTCAAAACATGATCTTCATTCCTAATTAATGTAATGGGATAGAACAGCTAATACATCAAATTTCATGCTTTTGATCCCAAAGGGGATCAGGAGATAAGGAGCTCTTGAGACAAAGACATGATTCATTATGTGAAGCAGAAAATGGAAATAATCAGATTCATGGAAATGAACTGTGAAGATGATATATGCTGAAAAACAAATAAGATGGGATGGAAGGCTTGAAATGTGCCTGTAATTAGCAGAAAGGAGGGGCTGAAGTTTGGAAAAATATACTGTCTGCTTTTATTTTTTAGCCTTAAGCAAACGCTATCCTGAGATGTGATGAGAAACTAGAAAAGAAAAAAATACTCATCTAGCAATTCCATTTGAAATTATCTGGGAAAAAAATTGTGCTACTGTTATTTTAATATTTTTTTTCTCCTTGAGCTTGAAATGTGATGTCTTTCTCTTTTTGCCATCTTGAGATGAAACAAGCAGCCATGTCATTATGGTCTACAGAAGAAATTTGCCAAAAGGAAATTAATCTCTCCTCCATTCTCAGAATTTTGCCTTCTGTTTACCCATGACTTTGTTGCATTTTCTCTTCTGCTATATGCTGGATCAATTTCAGTATCTTTAGTTGAACTACTGCATTTCTTAGAAAGAAGAGTGTGATTTCTTAAAGTAGATAATATTTGCCTTCATGAGTCAGGGGCAATCAAAGCATCTAAAACTGGGCACTGAAGATGAATGGCCTTGACCCTTTGTATCCCTGAACTGGTGAAAGCCAAACTGTTCACATCCTTTTCTCTCTCCAGGCTTTTACCCAACCCTGATGGATAAGTAAGTTCAACGTAATACGTGCACAACACAGCTTTTTGTCACTGCAATCTTTTTGTTGAAAGAATGACAATTTGGTCTCATTTCTGGACAGGGCACTGACAAAGAGTCTGTGGCTGGATTGTAGTGTCCTGCATTTCCCTCCTCCCTTAGTGAGAGGAGAATCAGTACTTAACTCCTTGGCACAAAAAGGAACAAACACCATCTGAAACATACAAATTGGATTTGCTCCACTACTTTTTTAGGAAATTTGTCCCAGAACTCCATTCTGATGCTTGGAAAGTTTTTCCTTACCAAATATTAATGGCCTGTTTGAGAATATTTGTTACAGTGCCAGCACCAGCGTCTAGTTTAAACAGCTCATCTCCTTCACTAGTGTTTATCTCCTGATAAACTAGTGTTTAGTCTCCTGTCTTTAGCTAGTTTTCCCATTTCCCTGATGACCTAGGAATGCTCTCTGCATCTCTTCCAGTCTGAGTTCACCTTTTTTTGACCTGAATGTTGCACAGTATTGCAGATGAGGTTTCATCAGGGCCTTGGACTATAGAATTATTAATTTCCTTACACTAATAGAAGTATTTCACCTGATGTCATATATTCTTTTGCTGTGGCAGCTTCAGAAAATGATCACTCAGATCATAATCCACAGTTAGTTTTTGTTAACAGCTTTTCTGTAAGGTCTTTGCTTTATATTCAAGGTGAGTCTGAAATGCCCTCTGGTTCCATGACTAAGCAGTGAAAAATTAATGCTGGATATTGCACAAAGAAATATCTTTATAACAGTGTTGTTAGCAATATTTGTTCACCAATCTACAACTGAGAAGGAGTAGTCAAGCTATAATTTCTATTCCATCCTCTCTGTGTTATCATAGACATATTTTTATACACCATCACCAGTAAATCTATTTCTTTTGTTGCCTGGGCTTTGAATGCAGACTTCTCATTTGCTTCACTCTCTTCACCATTGCCAGCTTAGGCACTGCTGTTTCACTAACTCTGTCACATTGTAATGATTGCTTATATCAATATTCTTCTTTCAGTTCATCCACCCTTTGAATTCTTCAGTCCATCTAACAACTGGACCTTTTCAGTCCATCCAACTTTGTTCACTACTGTATCCTTGTTCACCTGAGTTTCCTCTTCCTTATGACTTAAAACAATGTATGAAGATTATCTGAACTTTTTAATCTCTTTCATTGATTTCTTACTTTGAAGCTCTGATTTAAGGTTATTTCATCTTCAAAGCTCAATCCTGCCAGTCATCCTCCCATGAGTTTATTTTCTCTATTTCTTCTGCAGACTCCGTAATCTAAGAAGATTCTTCTTTTTCTAAATACATTCCAGTGCTCTAACATCTTGAAATCTCCATTATTTTAATTTAACTTTGTTCTCCTTTTATGGAAACTGGAGGAAATGCATTGAAGAATACAAGGAGAACTTGCACTTCTTATACGGTCTTCCCTAGACAGGTATCTTTGTTCTGTTCTTGTGAGTATTCAACAATAACATGTGTCCCAGTGTTCCTGCATCTTTTCCACTGTCATGGCTATGTTTTTCTGCCTCAGGTCCTTATCGCATACTCTAGGTTTGCAAATTCTGACTACCAGCCTCACCTGCAAAGAAGAGATTATATTGTATACCTACCTCTGTGATATTTTTCAGCAATACAGCAGTGATGAGAAAAAAAAGTAATAAGTAAAAGAGTTCTCTAACACAGCCAAAGAAGGCCCTTTTATTTTTTTTTTTTTTTTGCAAGAGTCAATGGTCTATAACATAAGAATTAACACTGCAAAGAAACATAAGATGAAAGATCAGGCAGCAAGACAGAAACATTATGTTCAAACACTTTTTGAATTAGAATTGCACATTATCTGTCTGAATGTGGCTGTGCAGCATAGCAAGATGTGTTATCTGTTGAGCAGAGAGCTATCAGAGATTACTTGAGTCAGCACTGCATTGACCAGCAGTTCTTTGTTTCTGTCATTGATTTTTTAAAAAACCCAACACATTATGAAAAATGAAGCGAAAGCGTTTTTGATGTTTGGATTGGAAAAGGAAATGTAATAGTCAGTGTTGATTTGAAATATGCAAACTGCTATATAGCTTGAACAGCTACACAGTGCTCAGAAATTTAGATATCTGGAGGTGGTTATGGGGGAAAAGAAACCCACAAATATTCTAGATGGATTTTTTTCAGGCTGTTAAAATTTGACATATGGACATTATTTGAAGTCCTTAGCCTAATGAGTTAAAAAAACCAATCAAACAAAAAAATGTCCTTATCCTCAAACTGTAAGCACTGTTCTTAAAGAATTCTAGGAACAAGTACTACAGCAAACTTCATGTAGAATCTTCAAATTCATCAAGTAATGGGGTGATTCTTAGGAGCACCATTGTGCAAGGCACCTTTATCATATTTCCCAGCTGCACACTTTGCCACCAATCATTTTAATGTGCCTTGTATTCCCCACACTGAATAGGGATACCTGGTAGTGTGTCTAAAAAGTATTATTCAAGAACAGATATGATACAATTTCCTGTGTTTTGAGTCAGACTCATACATCTCATCTTTCCTCCAAAGAAACAAGTAGTGGTACTGGCCACCAGTGCAACTGGTGATAGTAAAATTTAAGAAAAAACCCCACCCTGTTGACTTCTCATTTAGTGAGTCTGGACATATTTCTGTGCTGGGAGATGTTGCATTAAAGCCTTTGCAGATTTCAAGCGAAAGAATTCTCGAATCTCTTTACAAAGATTTGAGGGATACTGTGCTCACTTCAACAGGTATTGGGTTTACCCACATATAAAATCAGGGCAAACAGGAAGAACATACAGTTTTATGTTTTATCTTTTACTTGCTGTTCAGCTTCAAGCAGGAAATTCATCTTCATAATTGTGTCCTCAGTGAAGCTATAGCATATTTTCACCAAAATGGATAAATCCTGTTTTCAGTGGGAATGATGTAAATCTTCTGGGAAATTTCACAGACCTGTCAGCGTTTATGGATGGATAATAGATGGAATCTTATATTTTCCTCTAGAGGAAGAAATGTCTAAAAACATATTTTTAAGAGAAACGTTCTTTCTTAACTAACTAAAAGCAGAGGAAAAATTAAAACCATGGTGTAATCTTCTGCTTAGGAAAGAAAAAAATATTTGAGAGTGTCTACATTTTCACAGAATCGCAGAATCACAGAATCTTAGGAGGTGGAAGGGACCTCGAAAGATCATCCAGTCCAACCCCCCTGCCAGAGCAGGATCACCCAGACCAGGTCACACAGGAACGCATCCAGGTGGGTTTTGAATGTCTCCAAAGGAGACTCCACAACCTCTTTGGGCAGCCTGGTCCAGTGCTCTGTCACTCTCACAGTAAAGAAGTCTTTTCCCATGTTCAGGTTGAACCTCCTATGCTCCAGCTTGCTCCCATTTCCCCTTCCTGTCATTTGACATCACAGAGAAGAGCCTGGCTCCTTCCTCCTGACACTCGCCTTTTCTCCATTTTATTGCCATTGATTTACAATTTACTATACAACAAGCCCTGCTTGCCATCTTCGCATTCAGGTCCACTGATCAAGAAAATAATTTAGATTCCAGAATCTTTGTGCCCATGATAATGACTTAGTGTAAGGAGTCATTAATATTGCAAATTTTAGCTGTTAGCAACATAAAAGTATCTTGTTTCCCTCTTTTGGTCCAGATGAACATCAATTAGCTCAGCAATATTTACACTAATATTTTATTTACTGGATGCAATTGTCCATCTGTTTCAGTAATGATGGAAGTTGCAATGATTCTGTTGAAAGTAAAGGAACTGGATTTACTTACTATTAACTTTTCCTAGGAGTAAAAGAAGCCATGTTCACAGTTTTCCTACAACAGGCAATAGTAGAAAGGGAATGTGGCGTCACTAAGAAGTATGAGAAATAATTCCAAACAAAGGAGAAAAAAGATGAAATACTGTGTTTTGCATATTAGTGTGCCAGCTGAAAATAACAGTAAAAATTTAATCAGGTCAATGATATCTGAGGTTTATATTCTGCTCAGATTAATCAATTGCTTATAAGCTAACCTTCAGAAATAGACGGTGTCTTCGCTCTCTACTTTGCAAACTCTTAGTGAAGTAATCAGATACATCTCCAAGCCATGGCAGCAGGTAACAGGTAACTGTCTCCAGGTAACAGTTAAGGTAGCAGAGTTAAAGTTGAGCAGGTGACATTTCTAGTCATAGATTCTATGATTCTGGGATTTCTGGTTTGGCCCTATGTTGCTTTGTATTTTGAAGCTTTAATAGATCAGATTTCTATAACTACAGGGAAATTACACATATTAAAGGAAGACTGATTTGGTCCCATCAACATTTTGCTAAATATTAATTTTCCCTTTTACAGTTGCCTTTAATGTTACTAGCCTTAGGGGTTGTGGAAAATGTGAACTGTCCTACAGTTTGAGAGTGTTTTGTACGTAGTAGTCTGGTAAAGATCTCTCTAATTAAGAAGGGCTTAAAGCATGTGATCCCTCTGAACATTCTGCTGTTGATTAACTCAAATTAATGAGATGTTCATGTTTGTCTCTTTCTTCAGGAGTTATACATTAACTGAATGATAATTAACTATGAGTAAATATTTTTAAATGCATATTATTTCTAAAATTATACAATATAAAGGATCTCAAGAAACTGGAAATTTTTTGATGCTACTTCTTTATGGATCAAAGTCCAAGAAAACTTGATCTATGTTTTCCTATGGATGTGTCATTTACTGTTAGGCTAACAATATATTTTCTTGTCATGCTACTGCATTGATCAGGAAAATAAATTGGGTCCAAGAGTTACAGGTTTTGTTCTCCCTTAGGATAATGGCTCACTATGAGAAATCATTACCATACTAAATCATATTCAGAAATGTTGACACCATGAAAGCATCTTCTGTGCTTCTTCTTGATGCAACTGAGCATCAATTAGTTCAGTGATATTTGCATAAATACCTCTATTTTCTGGGTGAAACTGTCCATCTGTTTCACTAAGAATTTAATTACAATGTTTTTTTCTAGGAAAGAAGAAATTAATCTTTCTGAATGTTAACCTTTTCTACAAGACAAAGCGGTCATGTTCACTGGATAACAGCAACTAAATAGGATCCGGTGAAATATTTTGTCTTGGAAAATAAGATGTTCATTAATGAAAACAAAAGCTATTTCCAAAAAATAACAAAGGATCAGCATTAGATTTTTAGGCCATAATTACTGTTAGTTGATGCCTTCTTTCTTAAGAACAATGCAAAGAGTTGTGGCTTTGATTTGTTATTTAAAGCGCAGTTGGTGCTAGCAGGTATCTTGCTGAGAGTCTCAGGACAGATGAAGGGCAACAGTTGGTCAGTGGCTTGCACTTTGTCAGAGTTGAGGTATGTTGATATGGTGACACATGCTGCCTGTTCTGCTATATTACCAAGGTTCTCTGATCTGGATTCTACTGAAAACTAACAGAAATAGCTGTATGCACAAGTTTTCGCATGGTATTCCAAGGTAATTTTATCTTCTGAGCTTTCTGTCCTCCCTCTGACTTTCAGCATCACACGTGATTCCTCCCTTTCTTATGAAAGTTGGTCATGAACAGCTGAGGAAACTTTGCTATTTTTCAAAGTGATCACTAACTGAATCACTGGCTGTAAAATACTAGATCTGGAGGTATGAGTGTCACCTTCCAGTAACTGACTTATAATGATGAGAAGGGACCAGTTGCCAAGAATACTTACAAGATATCTCCTTTTATCTAGGAGATAAAGGCCTTTGTTCTTGGAACTGACAAGTCAGAGTTATAGTTTCATTTCCTTGTGTGTCATCCATTCTATAATTGTGAAGCTTTTGCCTTTAACATGTGGATTTATACCATTTCCAACCAAGCTTTGATCCATAATTTACCCAGAGAGCTTGAGTTGCCTCTTGTGTCCAGAACTATTAAATCAAGAGTAACTTTGTTACAGGTGGTGGGCAGCCAGTGCAGTAATTCCAGTGCAAAATACAGGTATGTGAATAAGAAAGCGAGACATCTTATCAGGATCCAGTTCTGAAATCCTTTTCCTTCCGTTTTCCAGCTCAATTTTCCATAACTGATACTTGTGCAAATTGCCTGAAAGTTCAGTGCTTTCACAGCTGCCCTTTTCCGTGTCTTACACACACCAAAATGTTACCATAGACAAAATAAGTAAATAAATAAATACATCTAAATTAGGCAGGCTTTCTCCTCCTCCTCCTCTGCCTCAATACAGTGAGGTATTTTACACCACGATTTTGCTGATGATTCTATCTCTGCTTCAACTCCTCACTGGCAAAGTTCGTTCAGCCTGGGAAGGTGACTTAACTGTACTGCACATACCAGAATAAAGGAAATTTCTCTGCCTCTGTGTTGGGAAAGAGAATGTCAATGCAAGAGATCATGGATGCAGATGGATAACAAAAAGACTATAAGCTGCTCTCATGTTAACTGACACCAGGAACAAATATAATTGGGAAAAATAAAAAACATTTTCTACTTGCACATTCCTATTTCTACACGCAAGTACAAACACAGGAGATTAATGTAGGAGGAAATTACAACACTAATTAGAGCATAGGATGAAATATTAGAAAATAACAAAAGCTCATGGAGGACATAACTTATTTTCAGAGCAACATATCGACACTGCTTCAGATAAAGGGTTAGTTCTGATTTCCATTATAATCTAATATTTCCACTATAATGTAATTCAGCTGTAAAAAGAGGAGAAAACACGTTTTTGAAATGTTGCCAGAAGGCCCAACTCAGCACACCATCTAGGAAAATCCAAGCTTCACCAGTTTAAACCTGGCCATATGGACCTATTGGTCTCTCCTTGCTCACACCAGAGTAACTCAAAGTAGAATTCTTTCCTCTGTTTTGAAACTGAACTAATTCCTTAGCATGGAACTAATTCCTTAGGGATCCATAGATCCCTATCTCAATTTTTTCTGCAACGTTTATATACCCAATTCTAAATTAGTCGCTAAGGATGAATTCTAGGAAGGACTGGACCATTTCCAATAGTCCCTATTCTCTCTGGATCCAAGCAAGCACACTGTGTGCCCTCTGTAACATCTCTTTTTGCTGAGAGGAATGCTTTGCTCCCAGAAGCCACAGTTCTTCATAATTATTCTGCTCTGAAGATTTTATATTTACAGAATTAGGCTTTGCTCTTTCTTCTGGTTTTCCAGTGCTTGTATCCTGTCCTAATGCATCTATTTCTGCATGTACATTTAGCAATCAACACAAGTGTTTCGGAAACAAACCAAAATGGGTTTTATATGTCTTTATTTCATAGCTCTTAGTTTCCTGGAAATATTGCCCCGTAACATACCTCTCTGTGTTCCTGCAATGCTTTAATTTCTTCAGTCATTGGCCTTTAGAGTACTTTGTCGACAATTTTCCCCTGAGAAGAGCGCAGCCCGCCTTGCCCAGCAAGCAGCATACTGACAGGCAGTTAGCGTTCAGACAGGTCAGGCACTTTTATACTTCTGCTTACAGAAAGGTTTCTATGAGTTGAGTGAAGATGTAATAGCACTTTTTTCCCAGCCTTAAGCAAAAGGCATTGAAATTACTCATAGTGTTGGTATGCCATTAGGAATTGAATTGATTAATTGGCTAGTGATGGTAAAGGACTATGAAAATGTGAAGTGTTATATACTTCATGCTATTGTGATAATTAAAACTGATTCTTTTAAATTCTTTTCTCAAGACTTCGACTCACTGTTAAATTAGCTTAATTTAAAGAGTTACTGAGCATTAGTGGAGCTGCAGTAGCTACCCTTATGTGTCCCCTTATCCCATAGCAACAGTCTGGTAATTACATTTCATTTAGCCTATAGCAAAATTAGGCTCACTACACTGGTAGTTGTATCATTACTGCAAGACACAATCAAGTGACTCTGAAAGAAACCGACGTTCACTCTCCCCATTGCTATTCAGTCTCCACACCCCCTTTCCTTTACAAGCTGAAGCATCTATACAGTTGTCTGGTAAAGCAAATTAGGGGATTGATCCACCTGGAAAAATGTCTATATCTATATCTATATCTATATCTA
>NW_010199985.1:0-16425 GCF_000695765.1 Mesitornis unicolor | reverse complement strand
GTGTTATATTTCCAGCAGATATCCAGGAAGTAGAAGTCCCCTACAAGTACAAGGGGAGGCGATTGCGAGGCTTCTCCCAGCTGCCTATGGAATATTTTGTCTATTTCTTCATCCTGGTTAGGTGGTCTATAACAAACTCCCACTGTATCTGACTTGTTGGCCTAATAAATATTCAATTACTTCTCCAGATAAGAGCTCTCAATCCCAGGAAAGTTACCTTGGCCAGTGTGCCGACCAAGGGGGAAGGGTCTCCTCACAGGTTGGCTGTAAAGTTGAAGTGACTCCCAATTTCCAGCCTAAATCTTGGGGGTTTTATTCCCTGATTTACAGGATGGGTGGGCAGAAGTTTGCCTGAGTGGATTATACCACTTGAGATGTTTATCTTTGACAGTGTTTCCCCTTACCTTTCTTTATTCATAGGTGAGATTCACTTCTGTATGCTCTACCTTTTACTTCTCTTTTGCTGATACTGGGATTATATGGGTCGGCTGAAACTGAAACGAAAACTTTCCAGCTTCTCTTTATCTTACCTCCTCAGGCAACTGAATAGTGGTTTGACTGGGACTCAGGGCAGCAACCTAAGCTTAACCTTTTATGTTAAACTCAATGTTACCTATTCCTGTTGTGGTATGTCATGGCAGTATGCAAACCTCTGCACACAGAAGTGTAGTGACTGAGTGTAGTGTCAAACCAGCAATACTTAATTCTAAGGTTTTTTTACACTACTCTTTACGTTAGATTTTTTTAGAGAAGGGCATACACGTGTTTACATGCTTTTCCAGTGTTCATTTTGTTAATGTGACATGAATAACTTTTATCAACTGCTGACATGCTAAGTGCTTTGCAAAAAGCTTGCATACTTTTTAGGAAATGTAGTGTTATGCATGGCTGAAACTGAAATATCAAAACATTAATCAGAATCTAAAAGGCCTCAGGACTGCAAGCATGTGCAACACAAGCAGCTTCCTCCTACTGCATCTCAACTAGCTATATGTATCAGCGGTCTTTGTAGTGAAACCAGTACTCTGAAAAGGTCTCTTGAAGCACTTGTTTGAGGTGCAAGATGGGGAGAAAGGTAGCCAGAAAACATTTGAAAATCCACAGTAGAGCCTGGCTACAGTGCAAAAGTGGCACGGTAGTCCCCAAAAGTAGTGCCTGAACTTGCAAAGCCTCAGCTTTCTATGACTGTAAACCCACAGCTATCTTAGAATATTGCAGCCCACCTCCAAAGCAGTTTGTCCAGACCAAAAAACAGGTCTGTGTTTTCACACTGCATGTTTTGCTTATGAAATTGTTTGTGAACTATGACATCCAGCTTTCCTTATAAATGCGTGGGTAAGTATCTCTGTCATTATTTCTTGGTTTCTGAAGCACTTGACTGTTCCTACCTTAGGATCTAAGAAAAGGTCTTGGTTATTCTACTTGGGATGTCCAGACGCATGGATTGACTCCAAGGTAGATTTTACCAAATCTTGGGAGTTGTGGTTTCTCATGCCTGAAGCAAATGATAAAGAGAGCCTCATTTATTGACAGCTGTGTTCAATGAAAAGTGCTCCTGTACCTTCTTTCTGATTGCGAGGGCTGAGGCAGCAGTGCAGATGCACATGCACAGCCTGATGCTGGAACATGTTTGCAAAGCCACATGTTATGTGTGGTGGTGTTACTTCAGGGTGCAGCTTTCTGCTGTAGATTAGGGGCTTTAGCTACAACTGATTCAAAAGGCTATAATGTTTATTAAGTAACCCAATGAAAAAACTCAGTGAACTAATGGATAATTTAAAACCTAATCAAATATTATTGCTGAGTTACATTATTTAGTATGTTTTTACAATTGTAAATATATTAATTACTGGTCTTAAATCATACAAAGTGTATATATTTACTATTGAACTGTAACTCTATTTCCATTCCCTCCCTAATATTCAGCCTTAGAGTACAAGTCAGCCCCCCCTTACACCATCTTCCCCCACTAAGCCTTTCAGACACAGACTTGATGGGGAGTCCAGCAGGTCTTCAACAGGGTCTCTGGATTGGACTCTGCAGGTTCATTTCACTGCTAGGCTCTCACAGCCTTCTTTGGCTTTATTCTTCTTGTCACTTAGGTACGGGCCATCTTGCAAGATTCCACACACTAAAATTCCTCTACAATTGGGAGTAATAGAAGTCAGTAGTATTCGTATCATTCTTACATTCTTATGGGTGTTTTTAAGAGTAGTCTATCTCATAGATCCATTGCTTACTATGTCTCACTTTGTTTAAAGGAGATCTTTTTCATTCTTTTTGCATGCTGCTTTCAAGAGTCAAGGAAGAGGGAATCTATGTAAAGACAAGCATTATTCTACAGAAGTTGATAGAGCACATTTTTACTAATAAATTCTGTTCTCTCATCTTCTATGTCACACTGTATGTCATAGTGTTATCACAGGCTGTCATTTGGAAGGCATCTGATTTGAGAAGAGGGTGGAGCTGATCTGTTTGTGGCGGGGATGACTGACAGTATTGCTTGTCTGAGTTCTTGTGGGTGGGGACAGAGCACTCCTTCACTGTGGGAAGAGATGATAACTAGAGCAACCCATACCAGCACTGTAAGTATTTTCCCAGTTTTGACAGAAAGCTATCATTAATGCTTACTTTATCTTTGCAGAATTCAAGAAAGCTGCTGTTTTTTCCATTGTTACTCTTTTTTTAAGTGTAACTTGAAATAACTCTATACCACACCCACCAGCAAAACACATCAAAGACTAAATGATAGGCTGATAACTGTTGCAGTAGGCTTACTTTCATCTACTACAGCTTGCATTGTTAGCATTAAGTTGTGGGTTTTGGATTGTAAAAGATGCTCCTGCTAGTTTCCTTTTGCATAAAACTTACAATGTCACATGACTGACTCCATCTTCATTTGAAGTAAGCACATTTCTGAGGTTCCACTAGAAGGTTTTTGTGAATACCGAAAGCAGTATATGTTCTTATGGATTTATATGTTAATCATCAATTTTATGTAGGTTGTTGCTGAAAAGAATTGGCTATATAAATGTTCTGGGACATTAGTAACTCAGTTACCTGTTATTTCAGGTGCATTTTTTGTTTTCATAATGTTTCCCTGTCTCTGAAGATTGTTGTGAACTACATATATTGCTTATAGCAACAAGAAAAACTTATCTTGCAAAAAATATAGCAGGAAGCTTGTATAGCTAAGGAGGATAAGTAAAAAAAAAAGTTTGGGGTTTTGGATTTCGTTAAGGGGGAAGCAACTTGGTACTATTACTTCTATAGCTTGTGCTGTAAGGCAGCATAAACTGGTATTTTAAACTGCTTTAATAAGGTTATCTGCAGGTGTCCTGTTTTAAATCCGGTACCTGTACACTTGTATATTGGTAAATGATTTTTTGCAGGTTTTTTATTGTGTTTTTAGAAAACAGCAGAGTAATAAGTCACCAGTAAAAAAGACTGGTGACTTCACTTTACAAAGAAAACTCTAGACATGATTTTTATATGTTACTGAATTTTATTAAATATCATTATTTTTAATAGTTCTTTCAATAAATAGTCATCTCTCTAAGTTTATTGACAAAGTGAGAACCAGTGAGTTTTCCAAAGCATATTTTGAGCCCGTAGGGCTTACAAAAAGGATCAAATGTGATCTTATAACAGACTGTCTCATCACCCAGACTAAGAACATACAGTGGTCCCAAAATGGACAGCAAGCTGGTAAACCACAGGGCAAAATATATAAATTAGTAATAATAAAATATTTAAATAAATAATGTAGCAGTAAAAATAAAAATGGTTGTCTGACTATTTTAGCATAGACTTCAGGAAGTTGCTCAGTTCTTGGTGAAATGCAGGAAACGTTTTCTTCTCATTAGCTTCACAGATCTTGCATCTGGTTCCTAGGGGAACTAGGTCCTGTAAAACAGATATTTTTGTTGATCAGTGATAGCTCTCTTGCCAGCTAGTTCCAGCAATACCACATCAACTTCTGCATGTTACATTTTTCTTTTAAGAAAAAATAACCCTTATTATTTCAGTGGCTTTGCTTTTTTCAGTTGTTAAGTGTTAAGGAATGATATAGTGAAGCAGCTGCTTATAAAGGAGATTCTTGTAAATGTAAAAATGCTACAAGCTAAACACATTCACTTATTATGATAAATACCACAGCAGAGGCAAATTTTAATTTCTTGTCTGAAGAGGATTTCTGAAATGATACAAGGATCTGTTAGCCATGGAATTTGTTTATGTAGTGTATCAAGATGTACTACATTAATTGTTGGGTCCTTTACAGCTATAAATTTATGGCAGCTTTCGAAGCTCTTGCTTGTGTAAGTAATTGTTGTGCTCCTAAAAGCAAGTTTCTGTCAGCATAGGATGCCTTGCATGATTCAGTAAAGAAAATAAATGTCATCTTTTATTAAATGTTGACTTGTGTAACTAGTGGGGCTCCAATCTGTTTTACTGTATTGGATTATCATGCAAATAGATGTTGTCATATAATATAATGTTATTATATTTTTGTATAAAATTCCTTATTCTCAAGAGATAATGCATAGACCTTGAGGCATAAAGCCACTGATTTTAGCATTGTTTTTCACTAACACTGAAACACTTTTTTTTTTTTTTAAGCTGGGTAAAAAGCTTGCCTACCATAAGACTCTGGAGATTCTTTTTGATATTGTGAAGGTAATCAGCATCCTCATCTTCAATTTCATTCTCCAAGGTACCCACTTCTGTCAGGTAACATTGCAGAGTTTGCCAGCTGCACTCCTGAAACAATCAGCAATATCATATTTTTATATATTTATGTATTTATATATAAACTGGGTTACTAAGAACATTTGATTCAGTTTTTAAAAATCTCAATTGCCCGTTGTTTTTATCCTCACATTAGGAAAAAGACCACTGTTTTCTACAACGTGTATTTCATTTGTTCCCCTTAAAGTCATATTGTAAGATGTTACACATGGCCTCAGTTCTGTGGCAGATTATTGTAGCTTTTGAAATATAAGTCATCTTTACAGGATACTTGAAGTGTTGGAATACCTCTTGGGAAAACAAAGCCATAGTATTTGCTCCTAAACTGAACCTTACTCCTAGTTATCATGTGGCAATCATATCTTAGCAAGATAGTCAAAGCTTCTTGTCAGCTTTACAGTGGCCTTTTCAGAGCCATATTCAGTTAATGCATTTTGGTTGTTCTATCTAATGTTTCCACCTGATCTGGCTTTTGGACATGATAAATAACTTTGCACATCACTTACAATCTATTTCAGGCACTCAGTGACAGTGTTAGTAATCAGGCTCATACTTTAGTGTTTGAGCACTGGTGCTCTGAGGTAGCTACGTCTTGATGTTGCCAGCGTGTGAGAAAAATGACTCAGATAAGGAAATGGTTGCAGAGTCTGGCTTTAAATCTTTACTGAAACAAAATTGCTGTTAAGTGAGAATTCTTCTGGATTAAAAACTTAATTGGAGGTTCAAAGTAGTTAAAAGAAGTAGTGTAAAGATTTGAACTTCTTCCCAATACTAAATTAATACTCTTGTTTGATGGTATACTTGCATGCTGAATTTAAAAAAGTAGTACAGATCAGCAACCTGTGGTAAAGCTGTACTTAGAACACTAGCTGCACTCTGATGTGCAATTTTTTAGAAAGAAGCAACCACAGTGGTAGTATTCTTGTGGAACTAAGTCTTAGTTATAAACTAAATACCATAAAACATGAACATACAGCTAATATATCCTGAATTGCTTGGTAAAGTTTTGTTTCTGAAAATAAGGTAGAGTGTAACTGAGTTTCATCATTAGTGGCATATAGAAGACTTAAAACTTCATAAACAGAACCTACTAATAGCTCTGCATCTAGTTTAGATAAAATTTGAACAATTTCATATAGGTACTGCTTTATTTAATCTATTTCTAAGTCTAGTTTCATTCTCAAAATCATTCTTGTGTTAGTGTTAATATAACAGTATTGCCTTCTGCCAATCTTATACAAGTTTAAATGATTGAGAAAACATTTTCTCTCTGAATTCAACTGTGTATTAAGTGGGATGAATAGAGAGGATTAATTTTGTGTTACATATTGCATGGAACAACGAGGTGATTTTGTGTATCAGTCTGTTAATGTTTGAGAATACAAATGAAAAGCAGAAGTGTCTTCAAAACTGCATGCCCTACACTGAGTTCAAGACTGTTGTTTTTTATATGTGCCCTTCTCATAAGTGAATTGTTTAGGTGTAACTCAATAACACATCATTTTAAAGTATCCATACCTTAGAAATCTTTCTGAAAACAGAAAATGTAAACTCACCTGTTTCTCATTTGGTGTGTAAAGGTCAAGATGAATCTTCTGTAGAGAACGGGGAGAAAAAGTTAGTTTTAAGAAAAAAATAGAAAAAAATTAATAGAAAATATAAATAGAAAATTATTTTACAATAAAAGACAATCATCCACTTACGTTCTTACTTTTTTCCAGGAATTTTAAATCTCTTATTAAGGCTTTAAGAAGGCTCACTTTTTCTGTTGATAGAGGTGCTCCATAAGCAGCAGTCATGAGCATTACTGCTGAAATACAGCTGAAGATCAGTACTTTGCACATCATGCCAGTGTTCTGATTTTCTATACGCTAGTATTTGAGTTGTGATATATGATGAGTGCTGGTAAGTTGTCATTAGGCTGTTTAGTGTATTTATACTCTTCTTTCTGGGGGGGAAAAAGATGGGGGCGTCATGTAAAAGAGGTTTTATTACACATTTTTTCATATGTTCTACCTGTATGGCAAGAATCATTACTTTTGTTTTTCCTCCCTGATGACACTTTGGAATTTTTATAAAGCAAGAGGGATTTTACCTACATTCATTGGTGTAAGAGAAGCCCACACTCACTCTTGGCAATCTCTTTTTGTGATTTCTGAATGAAACACTTTTTCCCTCATGCGCTGTCCCACTCCCCCATAGAATATGCCATAGAATATACTACTGCCATACAAATGTTGTTCTGAAGTTGTCTATTTTGACCGTTTTGTTTGTGTATCTGTGTATGTTTATCCTTCCACAAATCCTGTGGCATTATTTAAGTGAAGAAGAAAGAAGCATTCTCATTTTAGTAATTGTTGATTAAACAACAGGAAGAAAGTTGGTTTCCTGTCTGAAGGTGGTTTTACCTGTCATCTTTTGCAAAGACAGTTAATGTAAGCCTAGGTGTGTAAGTCAGTCTTTATACCATCAAATTTAAAATGTTTATGCAAAAAACTCCCATCAGGATTCTTTATTTTGGGATGTTAAACCATTTATTTCTAATACTGAATATCTTAAAGCTGTTTGCTGGTTTTTTTCCTATTGTGTATCTCTCACTTTTCTCCAGCTTATAATGAAATTGCACTGCTTTTTAAAATATTTACAGATTGTGTTACTGACACCTAACGCACTGCATCTTGTGGTACGTATTACAGTACTGAAGTTGAGAGTAAGCAGTCATTTTACACCGAACTCTTGCACAGTATTGCTGAATTGTTTTTTTCTTTTAGTTCAGAGGTCTGTTGGTGGTGTTTAAAATTCAGTTTCCTTCATTTTGAGTGTGGTTCTGACCTAAATGCCCCTCCTGCTGCCCATAAGTCTCTAACATTATGTGAAACGTTCTTTTGCTCAGTGATTTTTGCTGAACCTGCGTGGAATAAATTCTGGGTGTGCATACTACTGTGGGTTGAAGTTTTGTAACCTTCAGAATGAGCAAGACTGCGCGGGTAACTAGTTCATCTGCCACTGCATCTAAAACTACATATGGAAACCCACTTCACGTGTTCTAATCATGCAATCTGAGAGGGAGTGGATGAGTTCAAATTCAGTTAGGCTATGGTTTTGCTTGGATTAAATACAGTCCATTGCTATAATTCTTCTTATTAGTGTCTGTTTGTCCACTAACCATTAAACTGGTGTTAATAAGTAGTGTGATCCCAGGTCCTGGAGAACTTGGTCTTCATTTCCTGGTTTTGAAATAAGTACAAAGATTCAATATGTACGATCATACAGAAGTCCTAGTAGCTATTGCAGATTGTAATAGCTGGTGATCGACACAGCTGGTGAAGGAGCCAAGTAGAGAGGGAGCCCTCCTGGACCTGCTGCTTGTTAACAGAGAACGAGTAGTAGGAGATGTAATGGTTGGAGACCGTTTGGCAATAGTAGTCATGAAATAATAGGGTTATAGAGTTTTCCGTTCTTAAAGAAGTAAGGAGTGGGGTTAGCAGAACCTTGGACTTCTGTAGGGCAGACTTTGGCATGTTCAGGAGACTGGCAGAGTCCCTTGGAAGGCTGTCCTGAAGGGCAAAGGAGTCTAGGAAGACTGAGAACTCTTCAGGGAGTCTGAGGGGAGACCTTATCACCCTTAACAACTGCCTAAGAGGAGATTGTAGAGAGGTGATGTGGGTCTCTTCTCACAAGTTACAACTGATAGGAAAAGAGGAAATGGTGTCAAGTTATGCCAGGAGAGATTTAGGTTAGGCCTTAGGAAAAACTTCTACACTGTTATCAAAGACTGGAACAGGCTGCCCAGGGCAGTGGTGGATTCACCATCCTTGGATGTATTCAGAAACCGTGTGGATATGGTGCTCAGGGACATGGTTTAGAAGTGGGCATGGTAGAGTTAGATAATGGTTGGACTTGATGATCTTAAAGGTCTTTGTCCAACCATAATGATTCTGTTAGTCTACATACAGTATTTGTGCCGTTTGAAACCTTTTCTGGCACTGTATGTTTTGTCTCTTCTATTTATTCTTGGTAGTAACTAATTTCAAATGAGATATAACTGCACAGATGAGCTACTAAGCACTGGGTTGTCAGCTTTTCTCCAGGGTGCTTATAAAGTTAGGTAATTTCACTCAAGGCTTTTAGTTGTTTGGTGTAAGTTAATGTGTTCTGATTGTAGAAAGTATTAAGAAATAACTCAATAGTGAGCACAAGACATGTTTTTGTTTGTAATGAAATTGGAATTATTGCTTACTGTTTTCAACACTATGCAGTCTTTCCTGTGTCATCTGCATAAAATTATGGACGTTTCACTCTTCTTTATAAAATATTCCATGGAAATATATTAGAAAGCACTGAACTTGAGGTGCTGAATCTGACACCTTTCTGGAGTAGCTTTTAGCATAGTTTAGATTAGAAGTTGCTCCAAGCACTTCCTTTGTGCTGGAATGTTGGGGTTTTCTTGTATCAGTGCTTAAAATACAACACAGCCAGCACTGGATTATTACTTTATTTTCCTAGCGGTCTACTGTTTTCTTTTGCAAGTCTTGGAGAACTTAAAAAAAATTAAGCCTGAGCATTCTGACAGATTTTTGAGTGAGCTTGCAGATAGGTGTGCTGAAGTACTAACACTCTTTAGGTAACTAGCTCCCATGCATTTTTGACAGTAGGGCTTTTAAGAACATTTTCCTCTTATGGTCCTTTGTAGGCCATAGTGTACAAAGCTATGATTTTAGCTGTAGTCTAGGTGTAACTGGAATCAGATCTTTATCTGTTAATGGTTTTCAAAGAATAAAATAGGCTTGCATTTCAAGCAGGGGGTATGTGTGGAATCTGAATATGCAGTATCTAATAAATTGTGCAGAGGAGTTTGAGAGATTAATTGTCCCGTAACATTTTGCTGCAGGCTTTATGATCCAGTGGGAGAAAGCAACAGATCTTGTTTTGAACATTTTTATTGGATGTTCCAGGTGAGGGGGAGATGGCTTGGAGTGTGTTGATAAACCCAGAAACAGCACAAACTCAGTTAATGTTAACACACAACTTAATGTTTGCATTATACCTTAGGTTTTGGGAGTCTGTCCTGCTTAAGAGTTTGTCTTCACTGTGCTAGGTAAGCAATTTGCAAAGTAGTGAGATTACTCTGTTTAGATAGATTATTCTGTCTTCAGTGTGTTCATGCAAGAAAACCAAATCTGACCACAAGTACTAGAAAGAAGTTGAGTCTGCAAGGACAAAGGCAGAATGGTCATGGTCATGGTACTGGTAAGGCTGTAGGCTGGCTGTGCAGCAGCCTTCAGTGTGATTGGTATGTTGACATGATGGTATAAGCCCCCTGACAATTCTCGGTGGTACTATTGCATTTTAACAGATCTCTGTCCAAAACATCTTCATCTTTTTTTACTTGCATATTTTTCGCTTAGTGCTGTGTGATTATAACAAACCAGTAGTACAGTGTGTGCTCAGGGGCTCATACACTGTCAGAGACAGGTAACTTTTTCCAATGAGAATATGCTGATGTGCTGCAACTTAAAATACAGTAATATTTCTCTCTGCATGATGTTGGACTTCCTGCGCTGGTCAGACATAAGTAATTGCGCTCAATCTGAGCTCATATTTTTTACTAGGTGACTAATTACGTAGGGTTTTATTCAGAGGTACAGTTGATTTAGATAGCCCTCCCAGCTTCACCAGAGAGTCAATGGCTTTTTAACTGGAAATGCAATTACTCCTTTAAATTGCCTTGGAATCACACAGGATAAAGTAGTGGTGCCAGTGCTGACCCCCCAAAATCCTGCCTTTAGAAAAAAGTACTGTGAGCAGGTGCTAGTGACCACGTCATGCTGTGGAGTTTTTTGCTTTGTTTGGGTTTAATTCACAATTCTGAAAGGTTAATTGATTTATTTCTCATTTTCTTTTTAAATAAAGTACCATTACACTAAACAGTACGAGAAAAACACTGTAAAATGCACCATACCAGGAAAGCTTTAAGGAACACTTGCAAAGCCTCACCTTAATTTTCAAGAAAGATTAGTTAGCAGTAAAGCAAGTATGTTAAAGGGAAACAGCATTTGTGGATCAGGGAGCTGGGAGGGGAGAAGAATGTTTGTGTCTTGCTGTGGTTTTAGTGCATTATTTATACTTTTTGTAGTAGTTGTGCCTAATATAAAAAATAAGCATTCATTTTCTCTTTCAGAAAATGACTAAAAGTTAATGACACACACTGACTAAACTCCTGATCTGTACAACTTCAAAGTCTGGAAAAGTTTTTACATAGGATCTGACTCCTCTCAGTTTAGGCGCTTATTTTTTGTCTGAACTGAAAGCTTGCATCTCTTTTTCCCTTGCAGATCTGATGACTGGTGAATTTTGGAGGGAAGTTTTGGTTTCATTGAGGTATTAGGCATCTTGTTCATAAAGATGCTTGCCTCCTTTCTCCATCACGAGAAAGAAGTGGTATTCAGTTACAGTCACTGTGAATGTGTTTTTTGGTTAATATGCAGGTGTTTTTCAGACTCCTGCTATAGTAGCATACCTTTACAAGATTACTGTCAGTAGAGTCATAGGAACCACAGCAGAGTTCATATGATAACCATCAATTAGTGATCATGATCTGTTGATTTAACTCTTTCTACCTGTGTTCTAGGACTGTTTTAAAGAATTTTGGATAGCAGAGGTTGTTCTCTGTTTGCAGATTTCATGGTTCTAAGCAATAACCTTAAGGTAATAAGCCTTTAGTATTCTCCCTGCATGAGTAGGGAAACTCATATAAACATAATGAAGTGAAGGTTTGAATAGTGCTAGTTGGTTTTCATTTGATTTTGACCCATTAAAAGGAGATGGCCATTTCTTTCCTTCTTCAGCCTTTCCTGTCTTTTTTTTCAGTCAAGCAGCAGCAGAGGTTCATGAACATGCCTGCATTTAAAAAATGGAAAATTAATTATATTGAAGATGTTAGGTTAATAACAAAAGAATTTTAAAAAAGTTAAAAAATCAGTGCTAAACTCTGTGAGTTTAATACACCCTGTAAAATGGACCACTTTCTTGCAAAGTTCCTGTAATCCTAAAACTCAAAATCTATTGAATAGGAAACTGCTGTGTTTTCTGTTAAGCAAGAACACTATGGCGACGTCTGAATTACAGCTAGTAATCTGTGTCTCTGTATTGCAGAACACTTTTAATAGATACAGTTTTCAGATAGTATTTAAATAAAGAAGTGAACTGATGGCTGTGATTATAAGGAAAGTTAAGAAAAAGCAGGAGAAAGCATTAGATATTTTTCCATTATTGCTTGCTTCTGTGATAAGATTACAAGATGAATTTTGCTCATTCACCAGTGCATATGGTATCTTTTTCACTGCGATTATAAAGGATGATGTGGGAAAGTATCTTTAGGATGGCTTGTGTGACAAGGACAAAGGAAGCAAGGGGTAAAAGAGGAAGTAAGGAGTTGCCATATTGGTTTAGAGTAGTGGTTTTAACTCTGTGAATATTGTCCCTAATAGAGCAAATACTCACTGTACAAGAGAAACAAGAGTACAAGAGAAAGTGCCAAAAAAACCCCACCAGTGAGTAATTTTTACAGTGAATTTTTCATTTAGAAATATCAGATATTTCATATAGAAATTTCATACAGAATATCAGGTTTTTGTTTGTTTGTTTTGGTTGGGCGTTTTTTTGTGGTTTTTTTTTGTTTTTGTGTTCTGGGTTTTTTCTGTGTGTATTTTGTTGTTTGTTGTTTGTTTTATTTTTAAAGAAAGGCTTTTGGTTTTAGAAGGTGTCATGGTTTAACCCCAGCTGGCAACTAAGCTCCACACAGCCACTTGCTTCCCCCGGTGGGATGGGGGAGAGAGTCAAAGGTGTAAAAGTCAGAAAACTAGTGGGTTGAGATAAACACAGTTTAAAAGGTAAAGCAAAAGCTGTGTGCACAACCAAAGCAAAACAAATAATTAATTCACTCCTTCCCATCATCAGGCAGGTGTTCAGCCATCTCTAGGAAAGCAGGGCTCCATTGTGCGTAATGGTTACTTGGGAAGACAAACGCCATCACTCTGAATGTCCCCCCTTCCTTCTTCCCCCAGCTTTACCTGTTGAGCATGACGTCATATGGTGTGGGATATCCCTGTGGTCAGTTGGGGTCAACTGTCCCAGCTGTGTCCCCTCCCAACTTCTTGTGCACCCCCGGCCTACTTGCTGGTGGGGTGGGGTGAGAAGATGAAAAGGCCTTGACTGTGTAAGTGCTGTTCAGCAGTAACTAAAACATCCCTGTGTTATCAACACTGCTTCCAGCACAAATCCAAAACATAGCCCTATACTAGCTACTGTGAAGAAAATTAAGGCTATCCCATCCAAAACCTGCACAGAGGGTTAACTAAAATGATCTGAAAATAGTTGACAATTGGAAATCTCTTCACAAAACCTATTTTTTTAAGTATTTCATTGAAAGTACCAACTTTTTTTTAAAAAGGGGAATTTTTAAATAGAAGGAACAATATTTTTTTAAAAAGTTCTAATAATGATAAACTAGCTTGTTCTTGGGGAAATTAATAGTCTTTCCTTAGGAACTGGCACGTGTTTCTGTTTTCCTAAAAGTCTCTTGTCTGTAATTGTTTAATAGGTGTGGATTTAGTTAATGTACGAGATGAAGGACTTGGTGTTTCCCATCACCATAGTAGCATTGGCTAAGCACATTTTCTGTAACAGTGTAGTGAGATCTCATAGTGTAGGTCCTCTCTTCATATTTAGACAGTCATGAATCTGCCTTGCACCCAGCTGTGTAGCTGATTTTCAGTTTAGAGAAGTGGTGTCTTGCCACACATGCTTAGTTCATTTTTATAAAATAATAAAAAAAAACCAAACTAAAATTTCTTTTTTTCAGAAAGTAAACTTACTTACTAAGGTTGAGAACTTCAGCGTCAGTGTTCTCATTTAATGGTAAAATTTGGGGTGATTGCAAATCTGAATGAGAAAATGAATTACCATGAGTGTTGTAGCTTAATGTAAAGTAAGGGTTGATAAAGGTTAAGAATTGGGATGGCTAAGATGATGTGCTGTATTTACAGAAGAAATAGCTTAATTTTTGCAAGATTTCTGGTGAACGTGAATGACTTCCTTTCGTGTAGGCATAATCTATCTTCAGGTCCAGCATACATTTACAAGGATGATTTGTCCTGTTTGTTTGTTTTTTCCTTTTGTATCCAAATGGATTTTGTTAGAGCTGTCACCACAGTAAGTATTGCCAATATCAAAATGTCAGTTAACAGTTTTCTTAGTTGAATGTATACCAAACCTACCAGAACTGTTCCTAATACACCCACAAAATAATGCATGTGTTAACCTCTACTAGTTTTGTTTCACACTTCTTTTTAGGTGAAAAACTGTAGAGACCAATACAAATGCACTGCTGATGAGACAGTTATGTGAGTTTGAGCCACTGATTTTGTTGGCATATGATTGAGAACTTCAAGTTCATGTTCTTTATGATTTACAGGAAGAAATATGTGTTCTGGACCTAGATATTGTGTGCTCCGTCTGCTTAAGAAAAAGGAAAGCAAAATGGAAGTATTCTGAAAAGAAGAAATGAAATCAGAGTGTTGTTCTTGAACGGTGTCGCCTTGGGTTAACTATTATTGGTGCAGTGTGATAGCAAGGAAAGACAGAGTGAGTGTGTCATGAGCCTTCTGGTATTTTGCAAAGGTTCTTTCTAAAGTTATTGTACAGATACTTGTTGTAATGTATACCAAAACTCTTAAATACTTACATGGTATTCTATGTATGTTACCTTTAGGAGTCAGCATTGGTCACGCTTAAGCTGTTTGACCACCAATATAATCATCCTTGTGGGCCTAAGACAAAGAGTTGCTTTGTTGTGGCTCAGTAGAAAATAAGATCTGACAAACAGTCTAGATAGCTTACATTGGAAAAATACTTGTTTTCATTTTGGAATGGAGGAGGTCACTTAAGGGCTAGGGACACACTGGAGTGAGAGATAAGGGTGCTTTCTTCCATACTTTCCTTTCAAAAGCCAGTAAATGATTCTGTCCTGGAAACATGGAAGTAATCTGTGGTATCTCACTGGAGCCTCACTGTATTGGGTGGCGACTGATGGCAAAAGTTCAGAGTCTCCTGTAATAGCCAGTAAGCAACCCCACATGAAAACCCGTTGAGACATTTGCTGCTGCCATGCAAACTCTGACCTTGATTTCTCCTTTAAATACTTAAGGAACATATCACATCACAGAATAATTTTGAGTTGCTCTAGAGAAATTTTAAGTTACTGTGCTAAAATAGACAGTTACTGCATTTTATCTTAAGTGAGACACTGGGTGATGTAGAGCTCACAGCTCTGTTCTTAAATACTGCTTGTTAGCTGTGTAACAAAACTAAACAACTAGAAAAGGCTGTAATAGTGATTTGTAAGTAGAAGTTCATATGCCTTTATCCAGTGCCAATGACTGCTGTCATTATGTTTGTGCAAAACCAGACAGGTTGGGACAGATGAGCTTAGCAAAATACTTTCTGATATATAAATGAAAAATAAGATGTCATTATTCCCCTCTAGCCCCCACCCCAGTGTCCTGGAAATACAATTAAATGACAAACAACTGCGTATTTTACCAAATAACACCAGTCTTTGACCCATAACTTAGTGAGAAAGTCAGTCATGCATTTCTTTAAAAAACTCGTTAGCAGTTTAAGGTTCTAGTACTGCAGTAGATAGATTTAGATCCCAAGTACTTTTTCAGAGGATGTTACTTGAGTGGCTTTGCCCAGATTGGTTTTTTGTATGTGGTTGGTGGTGAGCTTGGAGTATAGTGTAGGAATGGACTTGAGCCTTGTTTTGTTGTGGTCGGGAAAGGCAGGTTAGATATTGGCAAGAGGGACAAGGACCAGAATGGGAAGCTTCCCATTTCAGACTCCTAAAGTGGGAATACCAACTGTTTTTTATTAATGGATTCACAACCATAATAGCTTTTCAGCCCTGTGAGTGGAGTTCGAAATGGAGGAAATACAATTGATACAATTGCTTTGGCTAGTGCTGCTCTCTCTGGCTTCTCAGCCTTTCTGTTTGCACAGGTTAAGACACGGGAAATTCTCAAATCATCTTGTCCATTTTCAAGCTTGTGTTTTTTCACTGTATCTTTTAATTGCTGTTATGGTCTCTCTAGGATGTCCAAGTAGTCTGTGCAGGCCCTCCTGTACGTACGTCTCTGGACAGACTGGGTGCCTGCCATGTTGTGATTCAGTGTCATTTAATGAGCGTAGCACTAGGATGGAGATTCAGTTCTTGTGCTCTGTTCTTTGTCTTGAGGTACAGTTACTTGATTTTATTTATTTATAGGATAAACTCTAATGGGGGGGAAAAAATCCACCTTCTTTCAGCATACAGCATGTTGAATAAATGTTGGCTTTTAAGACTGTGCTATTTTGTCTCGGGATGATAATCACAACGCTGTTAACTTCAGAGTGTGCATTCACACATCAAAAACCTCACAAATCCTCCCTGTTGTTTTTTTTTCCACCATCATACACTGTGTTATAGGGGACTGAATATGAAGTCTTCTATGTCAGGTCTTTGTCAATTTGAGAATCAGCCACAGGGGGAATCCTCTCTATGTTTCTGTTGCTCAACAGAAATATATAAACAAAAATATAAAAATATTTTTATATTTATATACAAATATATATTTA
>NW_010199984.1:6810-7785 GCF_000695765.1 Mesitornis unicolor | reverse complement strand
GGGGGCGGTGGAGGACTTTGGTGCAGCCAGAACTTGGTCATGTTCAGGGAGGAGCAAAACCATGGAGGGCTGTAGTGGGAGCGGGGTGAGCGCAGAGGATGGGGCTGGTTACTGGGGCGCACTGGGAGGACTGGGCTGCAGCGCTGGGGGGAGCCAGCACCCCCTCTCCCGAGCCTTCCCCTGGCTGCTCATTCCCAGCTGTGTCTGCCCAGCAGGAGCCCAGCTCCAATTCCCTGACTGCTGACAACCTGGAGAAGTTTGGGAAGCTGAACCACTCGCCGGGGGTCCCCGAGGACGGGGCTTTGCTCTCAGAGGCCAAGCTCCAAAGCATCATCAGTTTTTTGGACGAGATGGAGAAGTCGGAACAGGAGAGGCCCAGGTCGGCCGCCTCAGCCACGCAGCGGGAGGTGGGTGCTGAACCCAGAGCCTGTTTGCATTGGAGAGGTGGTGGGAAGGGTCTCCAGGCTCCTCATCCTGGTTCTGGGTGGTCCCCACTGCTTTTTAATGGTTTTTGGCTCTGTGGCAGGGTCTGCTCTCCGAAGAGGAGCTGGCTCACTTGGAGCAGGCGTCGGCTGTGGCCACAGAAGTCACCAGCTCCATCATGAGGCTGAAGCTGGAGGTGGAGGAGAAGAAGCGAGCCATCGGCCTGCTGCAGACAGCCCTGGTATGCGAGGGGGACAGAGACCCCGAGCCCTCCGCAGATGTTTGCTCTGTGAACAGGGCTCTGTGTCCCCAGTAAAGTCCCACAGCGCTCCCAGAGCCAGCCCTGGGAGCTGGGAGCTGCTGTCCCCATCTCTGTTGGCGTGGGAAAGATCTGCAAGGTCCTTCCCAGTCTGCTCTGGGCTTTGCTCCGAATTCTCCTTGTTGCTCCCCTGATTTGAAAACCTTCCTCAAACTCCCCCCGGGAGATGCTGGGCTGGTCCAGAAGCCCTCGGTCGGGGCCTGGGCTGAGCTGTCTTTTCCTGCGTCCCATGG
>NW_010199984.1:3903-6789 GCF_000695765.1 Mesitornis unicolor | reverse complement strand
GGGGCCAGTGGGGAGTCCCTGTGAGCGCCAGGGCTTTGATTTCGCTCTGTTCCTCCTCGTTCTGGCCCAACAGCACCTTCCAGGTTCAGTAGCTCTCTCCTAGGGCTGCTGTCACTTCTCCCCCTAATTTCTTGTGCCTCTTTCTCCCCTGCATCCGAAAGGCTCAGCAGAAGGAGCTGACGGTCCAGCACATCAAACAGACCGAGAAGGAGCTCGGCCACCAGCTCAGGCTGCAGAGGGAGCAGTATGAGGCGGCTATCCAGAGGCACCTGGCCTTCATCGACCAGGTAGAATCCCTCATCCCAGCTCTGGTGTCTCCAAAGCCAGCAGCCCAGGTGGCTCTGCCCTCTCCTGATGCCTCCTCTGTGCCCTGCCCAGCTCATTGAAGACAAGAAGGTGCTGAGTGAGAAGTGTGAGGCCGTGGTAGCGGAGCTGAAGCAAGTGGACGTGAAGTACGGCAAGAAGATGGCGCAGATGCAGGAGCAGCACGAGCTGGTGAGGGGATAGGAGAGGTGGCAAGGCCAGGGAGAGGAGATGTGCCATGGCCAGAGGGGCTCTGCTCAGAGAGACCCTTCCCACGTACCCTGTGTGTGCTGGGTGATGTCCAGCCCGTTGGCAGGAGCAGGGATGCTCTCAGAGATAAATGGGGATAAGATGATAAGGGAACAGGAGCTCTATAAGTGACAGTAACGGCTGGAAGGCAGCGCTGCCGGCTCTGAGCTCTGCCCTGGGGCTCGTCCTGGCTCTGCTGCCCCATCCCTGCTCCCCCTTGGCCTCGCAGCCGAGCTCGTAGCAGCCTGAGCCTGCGCGGCGCCCTCACACCCGGCTCACTTTGCCTTGCTCTGTACCTGAGCTTTGAGCCCTGCCAAGAGGACGGAGCGGGCGCCGCGCTGCCGTGCTCGGAGCCTGGAGGGGCCCATCCTGCGGTGGGACAGGGCTGGTTTTGCTGCAGGGTGCCCCTGTTCTGTCTCACTCCCTGCTCACAGCAGCGCTGGGAATGCCCCAGATCTTGTCTATGCCTCTGTACCCATTTGGCTGTGCTTTTCCTGCCCCTCTGTGCCCCCTGCCCCTCTGTGCCCCCTGCCCATGGCTCTCGTGTCTGCACGGCTGTTTGGCTTTGCCTCTCTCCCCGTGACTCTGCGGTTCCACTTCTCTCCCCATCCCCTCCTTTCTTTCTCCCCAGGTCTGGCGCACTTTGGGCCCCTTTTTCGAGGTAAATGTGGTCTTTGCTCTTTGTTTTTCATGCCTTGCCCCTCTGCTCTCACACCCTGACCTGCTCCAGCTCCGCAGGCAGCGGGGCTGAGCTGGGACCCCCCGCTCAGCATCGGGGTCAGCCCCATGGAGGAGCCCCTTACCCCAGGCCGTGTGCTCCGCTGCTGCCTTTGGGCTGTTCCCATCTTCCCATGCCCATTTTCCTGCCCTCTTTCTTCCCTAAAAGCAATTCCCGTGCTGTCTGCACAGCTTTGTGCTATTCCCCGCTCCTCTCCGCACACTGCCCAGGTAATGAGCTCCTGGTGCCCACCCACACGTTTGTCCTCTGCGACTGGGACGTGTCCCATGTCCTGCACATGGGCATCATCCACCCCTGCCGAAACGGAGCCGTTTGGGGCCAGGCTGGGCTTTCTTACCAGACACCCCAGCAGAGAAGTTCACGGTCGAGTGTTTTGAGCAGCTTTTGGCAATGGGAGCACTGGGAAGGGCAGCAGGGCCTGGGGGTTTCTCTGTTTTTTTGCTGGAGAGGAGAGCCCAGGAGGTAAACGCAGGCAGAAGAAGGAGCAAGAGCAGCGACTGTGCAGCCTCCAAGGCTTTGAAGAGTTTTGGGGTGCTGAGGAGCTCTGTCTGTGGTGGTACCGTGGTATTAGGAGGTCTGTCTGTCTGTCTGTCCTGCTGCACGGCAGGGAGAGGAAACCACCTTCACACAGGACCCTGCGTGTCCGACAGAGGGGCTGCCCCACGCAGGGACCCTCAGCAGCCCCAAATCCCCCTCTCCTCTCCAGGGCTCCCGTGTCTCAGCCAGCGAGCGCTTTCCTGAGGGTTTTGCTCTTTTCCCCCCATGCTCAAGGTCTGTGGGGCAGCAGCAGCCCCATCCCACGAGGGAGAGAAGGCGCTGGGAGAGCGTGGGGCTGCTCCTCTGGACCGGGGCCGTGCGGGTCGTTGGACACAGCTCGGACCGTCTGCTCTCATCTGCATCCTCCTTCCAGGCTGACGGGGCTTTTTGCTCCTAATTTCTCTCTGAAGTTTCCCTTTTCCCGTTTGCTTCCCAACAGGCGATTCAGAAACTGAAGGAACTGATGAGCGCAACTGAGAAAATCAGGCTGGAGAAGTGGATCGACGAGAAGAGCAAACAGATCAAGGAGAACACCGTGAAAGGTGCGGTGGCTGCTGGCAGCTGGGGAAAAGCCGCTCTTGAAAGCCCGTGCGTGCTCACCCGCCTTTTCCCAGCCCCTCTTTGCTGAGCTGATGAATTTGCAGCCTCCTCCTCAGCCGGCCAAGGCCGAGGGCACCGCTGTTGGTGTCCATCCAGCCCCGAGGCCGTGCGGTTACCGTCCTTCCCCCTGCCCAGGGCTGGAGCCGGAGATCCAGAAGCTCATCGCCAAGCACAAGCAGGACATCAGGAAGCTGAAGATGCTGCACGAGGCTGAGCTGCTGCAGTCGGACAAGCGGGCGGCCCAGCGCTCCGGCCGGCGAGCGGAGGAGCTGCGGGACATGCTGGAGCGGGAGAAGGAGGAGCAGAGCCAGCGGGAGAGGGAGCTGGCCCGGCAGAGGTATGTCATTGCTTTTGGAGGGGGTTTTATGGTGGTTTTTGGGGTTCACAGCATGGGGGTGGCATCCAGCACCCGTGTGCTGGTGGGTACCTGATGTTTGTAGCAGTTGATATCCATGGGA
>NW_010199984.1:3213-3463 GCF_000695765.1 Mesitornis unicolor | reverse complement strand
CCCTCAATCAACCCGGCGATGGGAAAAGCCAGTGACCCAGGGGCCCCCTCCATCCTCCAGCCCCTGGTTGGCCACAGAAGGGTCGGGATGGAGCAGGGTGGAAAGCCCGAATACCCAAAACCAGGCAGGACCCTGAGGCCGCTCTGTGCCCCGCAGATGTGAGCAGCAGCTGGAGCAGGAGGAGCAGGCGCTGCAGCAGCAACGGCGACGGCTCTACGCCGAGGGGGACGAGGGGGAGGAGCGGGCCAGC
>NW_010199984.1:2707-2991 GCF_000695765.1 Mesitornis unicolor | reverse complement strand
AGGGCGCTGAAGGAGGAGTACGCCAAGGAGAAGGAGGAGCTGGAGAGGCGCCATCAGGTCTGGTTTTGTCGCCCTTCTTGGATGCGAGCGGTCCCGTTCCCAGTCTGTGGCTGCGGTGACGCGCGCTGGCACCTCTGTGCCCCGTCCCCATGCCAGGGGCTGCTCCCAGCCGGGGTGGGATGCTGTGGGTGCCAGAGCTGAGCAGTTGTCGTCTCCACAGGCAGAAGTGAAGGTGCTGAAGGAGCGGCTGGGGGTGGGGAAGCAGGCCAGGGAGGGCAACCACG
>NW_010199984.1:358-2606 GCF_000695765.1 Mesitornis unicolor | reverse complement strand
TGGCTGCTCTCCCGGGAGCGGGAGCTGCGAGAGGAGACGAGGAAGGAGAGGGACAAAGAGATCGAGTTGGTGATCCAGCGCCTGGAGGCTGACATGTCCACGGCCAAGGAGGAGTGCGAGAGAGCGGCAGAGAACAGGTCAGGGGAGAAGAAGGAGGCAGCCCTGGACCTCCTGGGGGGCTGATCCCCCATTGCTGCTGTGTCCTGGTCCCTCCTGCAGCACCGAGGTGGCTGGGGATGGTCCCTGCAGCACCGAGGTGGCTGGGGATGGTCCCTGCAGCACCGAGGTGGTTGAGGATGGTCCCTGCAGCACCGAGGTGGTTAGGGATGGTCCCTGCAGCACCGAGGTGGTTAGGGATGGTCCCTGTGGTGTCGGGCTGAGCCACGCTGCCCGTCCCTTCCTCCCGTTAGGATTAAGAGGATCCGAGAGAAGTACGAGGTGGAGCTGCAGGAGCTGGAGAGGTCGGAGCGGAAGCTGCAGGAGCGCTGCAACGAGCTGAAGGGGCGGCTGGCGGAGCTGGAGGGGGAGAGCGTCCGTCTGCAGGGGCTGCTGAAGCACAGGGAGCAGGAGGTGGAGGAGATCCAGAAGGTGGGTGAGGAGCAGAGCCTTGGGCCTTGGGTTCCTCTCCCTGCTCCGTGCCCTGGCTCCATCCCGCTGTGTGTGACAGCCCCTTAGTGTCACCTCGCTGTCCTGCTGCAGGTGAGGGACCAGCTGGCCCAGGAGCGCAGCAGCCTGGCAGAAGTGATCCGGCAGGAGTTCACCGAGAGGCTGGTGGAGATGGAGGAGGAGAACAAGCGGCTGCAGGCGGAGATGGCGGAGATGAGAGCCCGGCAGCGCCTGGAGCTGGACAGGGTGGTGCGGGACAAGGACAGGGAGCTGGAGGAGGTTCACAGGAGGTGAGGCTGCCCCAGCTGCGGGCGCAGAGCCTGGGGGGGTGTTGGAGGAGCACATCCGCAGTGCTGCGTCCTCGGGCACGGCTTCCAGTCCTGTTGGACGCCCTCAAAATGCACCATGGCCCCAGGCTGCGGCTGCAGGGAGCAGGGGCTGTGCTGTGGGCTGTGCCACGGGGCTTGGCTATGCCTTGTGCTGGGAGCTGGGCTCAGCCTCAGGCAGTGGCAGCGTGAGGCGTCCTTTTTCCCCCTGAGTCTGCTGTGGGGGAGGCGTTTTGGAAGTGGAAGGGGAAGGGGAAGGGCATCAGCATTGCCTCCCCGTGTGGACGACTGTGACCAGCGGCTGCTGTACGAGCACATGGAGCTGGCTGGTGTTCCTGGGTCCTGCCCTGTGGTTCCCACTCGCTGAGAGCCAGGGTCAGACCTGAGTATGAGACAGCGAGGATCCCCTTCCCTCTTCCCCCTTCCATCCCTTACGTACAGCCTGGCAAAGTCTGGTGCCATGGGAGAGTCCATGAGGCAGCAACTGTGGGCCTGAGAAATGGGAAGAAGTTAAAATCCCTTCCCTGTGCTCCATTAATGAATGAAGTCTCGCAAAGCTGATGTCTATAGCTGGCTGAAATCACTTTTCTAGGGCACGGGGCCAGCCTGGGTTTTGGGTTTGGGCACCGGGGCCGGGGTCCTCACCCTCTCTGTGTGTGTCTGTCTGTCTGCTCAGGGTGAAGTCGGCCGTGGCGAGGAAGGAGGAGAGCGTGGGCAGCCTGCGGAAGCTGTACGAGTTGAGTGAGGGGGTGCTGGCCCCGGGGGCTGCGGCTCCGTGTTGGGGTGCAGCCCCCTCTCCTGCCCGTGCTGTGTTGCAGGCTGCGGTGCACAGAGCCGACTGCCTGGAAGCCCTCCTGGAGCAACAGCGCAAGCAGCTGCTGGACCCCAACTGACGGCCGTGCCATGCAGGGCTGGGGGCTCTGGGGCTGCCCCTGTGCTCAGGGGGGGGAGAACGGACACCCCTGTGCGTGGGGCTGGGGTCAGGGTCTCCCCTTGCTCCTCTGCGCCCTTGTTCTGCACGGCCCTGCCTCTGGGTGTTGCGTGGTTGTGTTTTACCAATAAATCTCCGCTGATTTCTACAGCCCCCCCTGTTCTGTCCCCTGGGGAAGGCGACCCCCACGACTGCTTTTCCTGTGCTGATGCGTTTGTCCTTCCCAGCCCCCTGTTCCTGCATCCTGAGACCCCCCCACCATGGTGAGACCCACGGGTCAGGGCTGAGCTGGGGGGGACAGGAGCCTCCCCACCCAGAGATTTTGGGCTGAGCCCCCCATTCCCTGCGGCTGCTGAGGGATGGGGGCTGGGGGGGGCTGGCACCC
>NW_010199984.1:0-241 GCF_000695765.1 Mesitornis unicolor | reverse complement strand
AAATGCCTGGACCGGGCCGGTGGCAGCTGTTTCCTCTGGGCACGGAGCCTGCGACCGCTCCTCTGTGCCCTTTCCCTCCCCGGAGACCGGGGCTCGGCGCGGGGGCCAGCAGACGTTTGTTTGCCCATCGCCTTCCCAGGGTGTTCCCCATCCATCCCGAGCCCTTGGCAGCGCTGCCGGAGCCCCCGTTGTCCTGGGAAGAAGTGGCTGGGGAGCCTCCTGTTATTTGGGGTGCAGGGGG
>NW_010199983.1:0-793 GCF_000695765.1 Mesitornis unicolor | reverse complement strand
TTTATCTAAATGCAGTTTCAAACATTTCAAAATGATATGTTTTTTATTTGAATTGCTATTTCGAGAGAAAAAAATTGTCTGGATATTCCTTACTTTCTGTCCTCCACACTCTTTTTTGAGCCAGAAGAAATTTGCAAGTACTTTCAGATATCTAAAACTGTATTAAGAATGCTAAGTAGGGTATTATGTTTGAATAATTTCACTGTAGTGCTTGTCTGGTGTGAATCAACAGTGCACTGGCTACTCCAGACTTACACCTGCAAATGCGTTTCTGAAGGCATACCTAGTGTTGAATCCAAACAATCATTTAAAATTGAATTGATTTTCACCAGTGAAGGCTACATGCTAATTTACTGCCTGAGAAAAGAGGCTGAGACAGTTCTTGGTCCCTAAACAAAACTCCTATTTTCTTCTTCTGGCAATATAAATCCAGACAAACTCTAAACTCTGGTACTGTCAGAGAACGCTCAAAGAGGCAGTGAGGAAAACATGCGGTGAACAACTTTCTGTCTTAGGTTCATTTTGGAAAGAGCATGCAAGACATCTTGTAACATTGCCAGATATTGGCACAGAGCCCACCAACCCCTCTGATTTTGGTATTCTACTCTCTGAAACTGATGCTACTGTAGAAAGATCTCAAGACATTCCAAGTACCTATAAAAGAAAAAAAAACGTGACTAGTATCCAATCCCAGCTTCTTCCCACCACTGGAACTGGATTGCCAGAGTGAGGAAGGAAGAGTTTAGCTGCAGGTGAAAGTGCTGTTCTCTCTGTTAATGTGAACGACCCAATC
>NW_010199982.1:0-493 GCF_000695765.1 Mesitornis unicolor | reverse complement strand
GATAATGGCATTCAGTCCAATACTTAGCCCCCTGCATGGCTTGAGCCTTGCAGTAAGCACAGCTTGCAAGGGGGATGGAGACAGGAATTATCTGTATTATTTTCACATAAGCCTCTCACTCCAGTGGCTGGTTATGAATCATTTCACATCCTAAGACAACGTAAGTCCCCAATACCCCAGTGTCAAACTTCATCTCCATTATAAAGTCAAACAGAGAGCCCACCTCATGATTGTCATGTATCATCTACCATTCTTTTTCCTTAATAATTGGGAAAAAAAGTAGAACTGCAAGACATACAACAACCTCTACTCTTTCCTGCTGGGCTCAGCCAACTACTGTGATATTGGCAGGCAATTTGTCCTTGACTTTCAAGGGCATTGACTTATCTCTTTGGGCTTTACTTGAAAGCTGACAGCCTCATCGGTTATCAAGCTCTAGGAAATACGGTGCTAATTTTCCTGGCAAATTTTTCTCAAATGTGAGTAGAGGATT
>NW_010199981.1:4523-27594 GCF_000695765.1 Mesitornis unicolor | reverse complement strand
TTATATTTATTATTTATTTATATTTATATTATTTATTTATATTATTTTATAATAGCTTTCATTGAAAAAATACTTTAAAGGATTCCAGATAAGGTAGCATGAAAACCTGTTCTTTGTTAGTGTCCAGTCTGAGTAATTACTGACCCGGAGAAGTAACTTTTGCTTCTGATAAACAGTTAAACAACTAAAAAGAGAAGGATGTCAGGCTGATGAGAGCACACAGTTGTATTGCCATTAGGCAGAATAAAATCTTTCTAGAAAGAGACTTGCAGAACTAGTTGATATGTGGGAGGGAAGAAGATGCAATACATTTAGACTGCAATTTAAAAGGAAAAATCAACTAATAGAGTGGCTTTTTTTTATAGAAGATTACCATAGATGTGAGCACTCATGGACTGAAACACAGCAAATGATGGCACGGAGAGGAGCTACCTTGAAGATTCAGCAATAAACTGATTTGGCTCTAACTCGACCTAACATCTTCATAGACATTCTAGAAGGAAAGCAGAAAAGTTTAAACAAAACCTCACAGAAGAGATGGCATTGACAGGAAAGGGGAAACATCCTTCAGCAAGATCTGAATGAATAAAAGCAGCGTAAGAATAACTTCAATTTTTTAAAAAGCTAAATTAACGAAGTGTGAAAAATAATGAAAACGTTGCTCTCAAAAAAGAGGCAACATCTGTAATGGAAGCACGCTGAGAGAAGTTTCAGTGTTAGAAAAGACTGCAAATTAGGCAGATGTGATAAAACAAGGAAAATCTCCAGCTCTGCGCTGGGCTGCATGCCTTGAAGCATCATGTCAGAAAAGGAAGAAATCGCCCTAAGTCATCTGCTCCCGTTTGGCTGTACCTGAACTGCATGTGCAGTCCTAGAGCTACCTAACTACAGGAAAGATATTACCAAGCTAGAGGGGATTGAAAGCACAGCCGTCAAAATGATTAAGACATAAGAATAAGTTGATTTTAAATGCAAGATTTAAGATTTACTGTATTCCATGTGGTAAATAGTAGATGTGAAAAGAATGGACAAAATAAAACACCACATCTGAGCACATCTTGGCTTTTTTTTTTCCCCCCACTGGTCCAATGACACTGTAGAGATCAACAATTACAATTCTTAAATCAGAACTTATAAAGAGACACAGAACATCCCAAATCCTGTAGGCCACTGGTGGGGCAGAGCCAGGAGAGTTAAATGAACAGATCACGCTTTCACTGCCCCGATTGCACAACTTCGAAAAACAGCATGCACAGAGATTTCACCACTCCACACTTCTGGCCACTCTTTCAGAATACCCAAAGAGGTATTTCAGATTTTCAACAGGAACAGTCCAGAGATTTGCACCTGACACATTGCTGTCACACAAGTAACAGACCTGGCTTTTCTTCTGAGAACAGCAATGCTACGACGCTTCCAGTTCCCTCCTCCTGTATCACTCACTGCTGCTTCTTAGCCTTAATTGCACAGCTTTTCCTTAAGCAAATATTAACGAAAGGATAAATTCCTTAGCTAACTGAAAAGGTTATTTTTCCAGTGATACTTAAAAGAGTATCGTTATTCCAGAGCATTATTCTACCATGACTAACTGACATTAAAAGAAGTTTTAAGTACACAACTTGATTCTTTTTCAAATACATCAGAAGCCACTTCTTTTCAAATCACATAAAATCTGTCTGGGATGAAATTCTGCTTAGGTTGCACTGTTGTAATCTCAAAGAAAAATGTACCAGAACCGCAAATCACTGCAAGCCAAATTTTTTTTTCATGAAATCTCAAAGTTCGGTGCTTGGTAAGCATGTTCTCATTTTGTTTATTTACTGATTGATTTTTACTGTCATTGGATGTAGACATTTCCTAGGAAAAACAGGAAAAAAATATGAAGCCTTGAAAATTTTTACATTTTCACTTCTTAAAACATTCTTTCCTAAGGAACTGGAATGGACTTCAATTTTAATATTGCATTGTTTCTCTGGACGATGCTCATTTTTAACTTTCTGATAGTGATTCTGTATAGCATAAAAATGATTTACAATTACTCAAGTTTGTATTTCATAACGATAAGATATTTTCAAGTCAGTTATAAATTGGTTGAGTGTGATCACACACTTCCGAAAGCACAGCCCTTCCGTTGTGGACCAATGGTGCCATCCCTGCTGCAGAGCAGGCTGATAGAAACGCTGCCGTCTACCTGAACAAGACCCTCAAAGAAGACCCTCAAAGACCCTGTAACCCTCAAAGCTTCTGGGAGCAACAGACAGAAACTCTCCTTGTAGGTCTGTGCACCAAGAACGAACTCCAGGATTATCCTTGTGTGCATTTCTTAATGGAATTAGACTTTGGACCAGCATAAATTATTCAAATGAACCTAATTACAATATGTGCATACTGCCTTATACATTGATACTGAGGTTGAATCAATTAAATTTATTATAGCTCAGTTTCTGAAAGTCTTTGGGAGAAATGAGCACTTGTGCCTGCACTCATGTTATGACAAGCTTTATCAACATACTACATTAATATCAGAAAAAGGAAGAAAAAAAGCATCTGAAAATTACTAAGAAAAACCAAAATGGAACTGGACAAATTCTGAATTTAGCCAAAAAATACACATCGACGACGGATGTACACATTAAAGTCCAGAACAATTTCAACATATATTTTTATCATTTGCATTTCTAGTAAAGACATTGAGATCTATCATCGTGTACAGGAGCCTAAAATTCGTATTAACTATCAGGATTCAACCGAGACTTTCACAAAGCAGCAGCTACCTCTACCCAGACTGACTCCAAACTAAGACAACCTTGGGCAAAATTAAAAATGAGAGAATCAACACAAAGTTGTTCGGAAAAAAACGCACTGACATTCTCTATAAGCGAATTTCATCTTTCTCTTTAATGAAGTCATACTTACAGATTTACAGTTTCCGTCACTACCCCTTCTGTGGTTTAGGGTTATGTTTTCAAGACTTTTTCAGTCTTGTGTTTTAAAATAGCTCTTGATCTTTAGCAACATAAAAACAAAATGTCCACAAAGAAACGAAATTCAGCACCATGCTCTCATCTATACAGCTATTTTTATTGGAATTTTATTATTTTTTATGTTTTAAAGGCTGGTGTTTTAAATGCAGGCATAATTACAGGAAACATTAATCTAATAGAAACAGTTAAAGATAATTAAATAATGCAGTAATAAAAACTGGAGCTAACATTATCTATCAGTGTCCACACGTAGATGTAATGATGTACAGAAAAGAGTTTGCCTTCAGATATAACCCCCCTAGATCCTACCACGTAAGGAAGATACCATGAAATGCTGAAGGCTCAGAAGGGTACAAACAGAGGCTGGGGGGACAGGGAAATAAAGAAAAAAAACCCAGTAACTCACAAAGGTCTGCCTACCAAAAACAGTAAAAAACCAACCCAAAACCAACCCAGAACAAGAAAACCCAACAAACCACACACACCCCAAAACAAAAACAAAACCATCCAACCAACCAAACGAAAAACCTCAACCAAACAGCTTAAACTTGGGAGTTGCACCACTTCATGGGATCATTTCTCAACCGCTCGGCAATGTCTGGTCTGCGACCCGGGTGACCGCTTCCCTCAGCCATTTGTTTAAAAGGAGAGACTCCTATTTGATACCAGAAGTGTTTCCTCACTGAACCCCAGAAATCTCTCTCACTGTGGTATGCAGTCTACAGTCCTGTTCCAAGAAATACCTAGTCCTCAGTTTCAACAATAAAAAAGCAGCATATCTAGAGATTTTGTTTATTTTTTGGTATTAAAACTACTGTAATAACAGCAACCGTAAGTTTGTTCTTTCATCTGTTAGCAAGATTTATGCAACAGCCAATACTTCCACACAGTAAGCTCTAACACTGATAACTCAACATCTTTCCAACTGCCATGCACAAAACACAGGAACTAACAGACAACAGTTGACCAAAGGCTGTGGTTAAGTACTTGCGCCAAAAAACCTGAAAAACGCAACTTGCTGTTGTATTGTAATGAATTTACAAGAGTGACCTATTCTGCAACTGTATTACATTAAGAGCAAAAACTAAAATTAAGATAGCTAATAATAAAGTTATTTCCAACCAAAACCTCTTTATAATACAAGACTCAAAAACAATTTCCTTCCACGTTAACGTTCCTCCTCAACATCTACCCCAACTGATCAGTATTTCACAACCATTTGCCTCTCAAACATCCGCCAAACTCTCTGCCTCAGAGCCACAAGCCTATCCTCCCACTGTTGGGAAATTTCCCATCACAACCACTTTCCCTGGACGAGCATTGTGATATCAGAGAGACAAAGCAAGCAAGAAAATTATCTAGAACACAGGAGGAAATAAAGCTCCTGCCCTTTCCTCTAGCTGCCTCTCACAGGATTTGGGGTGTATCAGGAGGGGGGTGGTTGTAGGTTGAGAGAGGTTCTCCTCCCCCTCTACTCTGCCCAGGTGAAACCACATCTGGAATATTGTGTCCAGCTCTGGGCCCCTCAGGTCAAGAAGGACAGGAACTGCTGGAGAGAGTCCAGCGTAGGGCTACAAAGATGATCAAGGGAGTGGAGCATCTCCCTTCTGAGGAGCGGCTGAGGGAGCTGGGGCTCTTTAGTTTGCAGAAGAGGAGACTGAGGGGAGACCTCATGCACGTTTATCAATATTTAAAGGGTGAGTGTCACGAGGATGGAGCCAGGCTCTTCTCGGTGACAAACAATGATAGGACAAGGGGTAATGGACACAAACTGGAACACAGGAGGTTCCACTGAAATTGGAGAAGAAACTTCTTCTCAGTGAGGGTGACAGAGCATGGCCCAGGCTGCCCAGAGAGGTTGTGGAGTCTCCTTCTCTGCAGACATTCAAAACCCGCCTGGACGCCTTCCTGTGTAACCTCATCTGGGTGTTCCTGCTCCGGCAGGGGGATTGGACTGGATGAGCTTTTGAGGTGCCTTCCAATCCCTAACGTTCTGGGATTCTGTGATTCTGTGAAAGAGCCCACACCAACACCCTCACACCAGCCCAAAAACTCTCCCTCTGACAGGAGCAGGCAGAAAGAGAGAGCTTTGCTGTAGCCCCGCATCAGCAGCAAAGGCCTGCACAAAAGGTAGGGCTGGTGATCAATTCAAAGAGAGTTCCTCACCCAAAACAGAGACCTGGAACTTCTGGTCTCATTGCAAGGATGCAACCCAGTGGGCATGAGTAGAGGAGCAAAATGCCAAAGGAAATAGCACAGATGAATACATGAAGAGCAACATTACACAGATGCGTGCCTAAGGGACACCAGACTCACTGAACAGGTTTAAATTCTTTGCCAAATCACACTAAAAATGAATACCTACTTCACTTGAAATTAATTTTTTTCTTTTTTTTCTTTTTGGTGTATGTTTCTAGGTGAGACAGAGTCAAGCTTTGTTTGAAAAGTGTAACAGAGCTCAAGAAATCTCTCTGCTGCGAACAGCCATAATTTCATGTCCTGCATTAAAAAAACCCATTGACCATCCACGGCACCCAGCAGGAACCTTCCCGTCACGCTCTGCCCTCTACAATGCTATCAGGCCTTACCAGCACAATGTGGTAAAGAGCATTTTTAATGAGTATGTTTAATTCTGACACACATTAAGGTACCATGAAAAACAGAAACATTTTTGACATTTTGCTAAACAGATTTAGTCACAAATACCTAAATTTTCATCCATTTTGAGCAGTGTTTCAGGACATGATCCTGCAGTCTCATGCTGGCATGTTGTTTACCATGGCTTTCCTTGGTTAACAAACAGCCTTTATGAAGGGTTAATATACCTTTTTTTATTTTGCCATATCATTCTAGCCAGCTGATGAAGTTAGAGGGAGTAGTTATTTTGCTTAGCTTAGTTGCCTCTTTTTAAAAAGAATTTTAAGACTACAGCGCTACTCGGGTTTAACTGCAACCTGTACACATATTCAAATTCCATGGCAAAATCTCTTGTTGTCTTCTTACATCCTCTTTCCATCATATTGGGCTTGCTTCCTCTGCTCTGAGGCCAGCAAAACACCGAGTGATGCACTTAACTAACACCGCCTGTGTCCTGCTGACTCCACTGGACTGCTCCCACTGCCTTCGACTTCAACAACTGCTGAACTCATCTGCTCGGTCCAAGGCAGGACGCTCCGCTCCTCCTAGGATTAAGGAAATTAGGTGCCAGCTATTTATACTGTAGTACCTCAAAGTGCTCTACAGATGTTGATACTGTCTGGCAGCTGCTATGAACTGGCTGAGGCAGCCATGCTGGCATTTAGCTCTAAGTGCCCTGATAGAAATTCATCGCATCAACCAATTCATCGCATTTGGGGTAACAACTGAAGCAAAGGTAACACAAATACCTGTTTTTAGAAGTTTCAGGTACTTCTTGAATGTAAAATATTAAACAATTATACTGTCTTTAGCTTGGACACTTACTCACTGGAAACACAAAGGAACAAGTGAACTAGTTGCACTAGGTATTTCAATCCAAACAAGTTTCACGGCACTTTAATTTCATCATTATCATTAGATTTATCTAACACAGTCCCTAAAATACATGCATCAAAACATATATAGCTTTTGTTCAACGACAATTCATTAGAAAAACAGTAAATAAGATGTTTAAAATTAGGATTTTGTCCCCTCCTAAACTCTCGTAAAGACAGCAGCCAAAAAACTCAGTAAGTCAGGGTGCCTTTGAAGATATTTAATTAAAATCTAATCCCACATTCTTAAAGGCTCACATAAATTAAGCTGTCATTCAGGAGATTTATGCGTTCCCATTTGCATATTACATACAATCCATCGATTACTCATGTTTGAAAGCAATGCCTTTCTCAGGGAGCGGGGCTGCCCACAGGCGCGCTGCCACGCACCAGCTGCGCCCGCCGGCTCCTCGGAGAGAGCCACCTCCACGCGGCTGATCTCCTCCTGGCGTCACAGCCCGCCCCGCGCATGCGTCCGGACACCGACTGGAACGTGGTGTGTTCTGTTCAGCATAATCTGTCGGCTAGAGAGGAATATTTGGGGGAGTCCTCAAGCAGCCAGCTCAGTCTCAACACTCTTCATCTCACAGGAGGAAGTTTCATAAAATGCCCACTAAGTCGCTCGATTCTGCTGGAGGAAGACCAGCCCCTCTCCTTGATTGTCTCAGATAGTAACACATTCAGACCTAGCAGGTTTTCCCAGTACTTTCCTATAGTTTTTAAAATACTCTTAGATAAGCCTGGCTCATCTATATATATACATATATATATGGGGAACATTTTGTTTTAAAAGCACCATTACCATTTGCAGAAGAATGTCTCCGTAATTACTTTATATTCTAACATCAGTATTTGTATGAAGCGGTTCCAGCACGGGGGCAGAGCAGGCGCGACTGAAGTGCCCAAACACACATCTGACCTATTTCCCAGCCCTTCTGAACCACATTTCCTCATCCCTACAGCTACTCATGGGTGTCTGCACACCCAGCCCAGTCTCATTTTCCTTATCCATACACCTGCAGTCATACCGTGACAGGATGACCGTGGCGTTAATGAAGAATTTCTCCGAGAAACCATGAGAACATGACTTAGGTGCAAATGAAAGGCCCAGAAAATACATTAAAAAAACCAAAATAAAGCAAACCCAATACTGACTTACAGATCCTGCTTCTAATTCAGTTTTATACCCCTTTTTTTCGTAGACTTAATCCATGATCATTCAGAATCTAACACTAGGAACACAAGGCAGCTTATGACTTGAAAATTAATCTGTGAAACAAATTTCTTCCTTTCATACAAGACTTTTAATAAAAGCAATTATCTAAATATATGTATCTTTAATTAGATTAATTTTTCAGTGGCTTGTCATAACGGTGGGCGAATTCTCAGTAAAACCTCCGTTCCACATTTATTTTGATCAGTCACAGTTTCATATTCTGCACTATCTGTAGACCATAAAGTCTCCAGAACAAGCTTCCCTGTCAGTCACTCGGTAACAATGTGCTGTACATCCAACATCCAAGGCAGTGGCTTTGGCTAAGAGCAACAGCAAAATACAGTGCACCTCCTTTGGCTCTTCTTTATTTCTAGAAATTTATTTTCTCTGATTACAAATGTGCCTAGGGACAAAACTGCCAACAGAAGGCGGCATTTTGTGAGGTGCTCACACAGCTCTGGCAGCCAAGCACTGCCCTACAACACATGTGCTAGCCCAGCCTGAGACCTTTCAGAGCCAAGGCCGATAACTGCACCAAGTCAAATGTGTGAAACCACTCAACTCCATTAACTGCAGCCTCAACAGGGTCTTAAATTCCAATCCCAAAAGGTGAAAGGGTAATGCAATAAGCACTTGTTACCCTGTCTTGTTACCAAGACACTGCTCATCTCTTACAGTCATTGAGTTTTTGCTCCATTATTGTATTCTTATGATGTTACGAAACTGGCCTATCATCTATGTTCTTTCACCAAATATTTTCTAAAATGGCTTTAAACAATTTGTTTCCACCTTGCTATTAGCTGCTATTAAAGCAACTGCATAAAATATAGATGCATAACAATAATTTGTGAATAACTAGTAATTTTTTCATAATTTGTGTAAAACGTGGTAACAGAACACAGGACAAATACCACAGCTGATGTAAGCAACAGCTTCTGGGTGACTCTCTGACCGATGCAAAGTGACTTAGTTACAGAGCACCGCTGAAACCCCTCAGCTGAAGACTGAAGGCAAACAAGTAGCTCGCTGCTGTCCATTTATTAACTTTCCTCCAATACCAGAACACTCCAGCGTGCTTCCAGAACTCTTCACAAGCATTCAATTCCCTTTTACAATGCAAAGACATCCCTCTTCAAAATTTCATCTGCCCTACATATGGAGCTAGTTGTCTGTTTCAAAGGAGACCCAGGAAAGAAAAAGAAATGTAGTTATGTCCTTTCTCATAGTCTGGGGCACTCTGTTGTTATTATTTGGGGGATTTAATGTGCTTATTTTTCATATTAGAAGCCAGTTCCTGCCTCTTGAGGAAACCTTTTAACAACTGAAGAATCAATGTCATTGTTAAAATTATAAGAAAGCGACCCTGATGCAACGGATTGGGAAAGAGATTTTCAAGTTCACACTTTTCAACAGCCTTCGTTTAACTTTCTATCTTTTCTTAACTTTCTTCTCACTTGAATTTTAGAGAAACTGTTGGGTGGGATGGGAAGGAAAAATAATTGTTTCAACATTAGTCATCCCGTCAAGATTATAAAGATAACACCTAAGGAAGAAAACAAAATTACACATTTCTATAGCATTAGTAAAACAGTCTTGGAAAAAACCATACAAGATGCTACAAAACCTTTCGTTGCACTGTGTAGAGTAACCAGTTTAAATAAGCACAAATCCATTCAGTGTCCCACTTGTGACACAGGCAGGTCTCCCGTCGCCTTCTCGGGTGCATGCAGCGCCCCACACCGTGCATCTTCACCAAGCCAGCCATTTCACTGAGCTGTGTCACCACTCTGCTGACTGACTGACACTTCAACGGTGTTTTATAAACAGAACGTGTAATAATGGTGTTTCACTCTGGGCGGGGCATTTCTCCGTGCTTGTTCGGTGATGACTTGTCACAACACATGAGCGGCACTGTCACTTGCACTGCACGCAATGACATCCTCCCCTACCCCTCCAGGAAGCTTCATTTTACATGGGATATTCATACACCGCTCTATGGCTCACAGAGTAGCTGTGCACAGCAGAAAAGTTAAAGGATTTGGAACGGGAAAGTATTTTTCTAACAAATTGGTGTCATTTATTTGTATAACTATTAAAATGTAATTATACTTACTGCTCGTAAGAAGAAACATACTCTAAAATGAATCTGTAACATGATCGATACACGAGGCTACAAATACACCAGAGGCAACACAGCATTAAAAGTTACATTACTTTATGTATTAACTGAATAAATAATACTGAGTCCTGAAGGCCTCCCTATCTTGCTGTTGTACAGCTCACTGTACAAAAAATAATCTCAAGAACATCTGCCCCACAGTAGCTACTAAATAATTAGTTTACTTCAATTAAAGTTTGACATAGTTTGGCTTTTCTACACGTGTGCACACGGGAAGCTGGCAGAGATCTCCATCCATCGTGCACAAAGCAGCTGCACTTTGTGACCGGTGCATATAGTTTAACAGGAAAGAATCTAAAAAAATGTGCATCTCAAATGATGGCGAAGATGAAAAGTGGGGAGAAAGGTCACTGCCCAGCATCCCTCCGTTTGCCTCGGCAGGAGACAGCCTTTGAAACCAGCCCTGAGCTCAACTCACGCTCTGGGAGCTCCGTCCCTCTGCCCGCTGGGCACCTGCAGCTCTGGCCCACCTCACTCCTGAGTGCCCCATCCCACATGACCTCGTCACCACCGAACAGATTCATCCTGGTCTTCCCTTTTTTCCAAAAGGTTCACGTCTTCTGGTTTTTCACTAACCAAAAATAATGGATTTAAGGGAAATTTACTCTTTGTTCACCAGCTCTGGTGAATATCAAACATGTGTTTTGGGCTGCCCGGTCTAGTTGCTAAACAGTAGACAGTTTAATCTGATGTTTCACAAAAACTCAGTATCACCCTGATCAGCTTAACGACAGCGGTTTGTCCTAAATTTTTGCAAGACGCTGTATCATGAGCAAATGGCACTGACTATTTTTCATTCATCAAATCCATCCACGTGTCGCAGGCCTTTGGGAATTGATTTTTCTTCCCATGTGGTTACGCAGTGTCAAAAGAGGGGGAAGAAAGCCATTTAAGCACTCATTAGATTGGAAGGTGACACCACCAAACATCTGGCTTCAAGACAGAAAATGAAACCTGCTCTAAATTAATAGCTTTCCATACGTTAATGCACCTTGGATTTTTACTATACAAACATTAAATTGAAGTTTTAAAAATTTGAATAATGCTAAGCCACATCTACAATTTCCTTCTGATAGCTCAAAGAGACAGATGGTTCAAGCCATAACTTCGAATCAGAAGACGGCTCCTCTGGTTCCTCAAGTACATCATCCCGAAGCTTCTGTCACGAAAAGCTTTGCTGCTTTTCACCTTCGAGATTTCTTTCTCAAGACAAAAAAAACTATGCAGCTAATGGTCAACTCCCACGGGTACCGTCCAAAGTAAGCCTCCGAACTGAGACTTGCAAAGTACTCATCACTAAACTACGTGTGCCCTTTACTTCTACAACAATAAGTTGTAGAAACGCGTCATTTTACCTGTATAACCGTGACAAGAAAATACATCTGTAGCTATTTCAATTTTCTCTACGTTCAAACAAATTACATTTTACATTTTCATTTTCATTTTTCAATTAAAGACTGAAGTCTAAGCCAGCTATGGATTTCCACTGAGATTCTGCACTGGCTGGCTGTCAGCTCAAGCCATCAGCATCCTTTTTTTTTGCTGAGGAAAAACACTGTACAGTCTTTTTTGGAACAATTTCTACATTTTTAATGTTTAATGTACATAAAGGACAAAGTACAAAGCAATCAGAAGACAGAGCAGAACTACACATCACTCTTTCACAACTATCCATTCATTTTACTTATTCCTTTAGCTGAGAAAACTAAAGAAATTAATCTTTATAATCTTCAAAGATTACTGACTACCTGCTCTATATACTTAACGGAAACGAAGTGCCACAGGAAGTCACTGCTCAGGTGGGATTTGAGAGATCAAATACCCTTTTTCCCTTAAAGAAAGGTCACGTTTACAGGACCGGGCACACATCCACAGTAAAAAAGAATTCCCACCATTGATCTGCATTATAAACAGTGGAAATATGTATGGTTAAACGCCAAAAACCAGAACTGCTTCAGCAGCACATGGTACCGCTTTTATCGTTTTCCCAAATTACTGAAGAAGGTACGAAATGCATCTGCTGCACGTTGGAGGCAAGCAGGGCAGCAAGTGCTTCGAAAAGGCCATGCCTAAGTAAGACCGTGACATTTTTCAATGCACCCAAATGCACGGAGGCTGTACAATCGCAGCTCTTTTCTCATTTCTAATCATGTAACGTTCTGACCTGCGCTGGTCTGACACACTGTGACTGTGCTCGGCGCTGAAAACCTCAGAGCTTTCCCGGTAATGGCCAGCATAACCAGGGCTAAATAAAGCCTGCATTACAAAGCAGGGTTAGCAACAGAAAAACATAAAAGCTTGAGGCACTTACTATTATCCCATGTGTGCACACATATCTGTGGATAAACGAGGTAGCAAAATCTTCCTTAAATCTCTATACCAATACTTTAGAGCGCAAGGAGCCACGGAAGCAAGCAGGACTACCCCTATACTGAAAAGATCTGACAGCAGAAAATTATTCTGAATTTCTCCTTCCGCTTCCAGCATTTCCTTTTCTGCAGACTAGCAAAGCTCCTGCGATTGGAACACACATAGGGGTTGCTTTGGAGTTTTTTCAGTTTGTTTTGGGTTTTTTTTCTTTGAACTTGTGTCAAAAGTGAACGTATAAGAGAAATTCTTGGAGTTTCACAGAAAAACACTATAAGCACATGCAACACTCACCATCAGGAAACGTGGTATCAAGGAATTAATGGACAAAAGTACAATTTTACATTGGTCATCTATGGGTCTCCGTTTCTCTGCTTTCCTATTAACAGCTAAGAATTCTCCGTGCCGCAAGAGCACCAAAAACTGTAACGGCCAATTAATTTAACGGTATTTGCATATTTATCACCATGGTTATAACAACCCTACGCTCATTGTGCAAGTGAGATGCAAGGATCCAACTGGCACACAGAGGCACTCGTTTGGCAGACTGGGATTGGGAGAGAAGGCACAAAAGTGAGGGAAGGTGGAGAATTATAACCAACCGTGCAACACCACAGCTCCTTGGATTGCCTGTGCAAACTTCCTAAATAAATATGCACTACATATTTACCTATAAATTACTTGCCATATGATCTTTTCCACTTTGGTTACTGCTTTTTTATGCCTTTTTTATGACCAGTGACCAGTTAATAATAATAGCATGAACTCACTAACTCTACACTTTATAACCTCCACTTTATAACCTACTTACTGTATTTTTTGAATACTCCTATGATAATTATTAATTAATTAAAAATAAATTAACTGACAAACGTAGGTTAGTTTGAAATGAAGACATTTTACAGAGAACTAAGATACCCTGTTTTTCCTGACAGTTCATTAACCATTTATCCATCATAAACACGCTTGCTTAAACTTGAGCAACCTCCCATTTAAAGTTTCTGCAGACTCACTGACACACCTTAACATAGAGCAGAATTATGGTCTAGAACTTTTCAGTGCTTCCTCCAAAACCACTCACGAATCTTTTAAAATCATTTAAGTGCATCTGAAGTAACGCTTTTCAGAGCAGGTTGTCAGAGATACCAGTAAAGCTGGAGTGCTCCCTGTTACCCGAAAAAGGCTACTTGCCACTTGAGATCCTGATGCTGGCGTTGTTTTTCACAGTAGCACATCATGTCTTTATTACCATAGAAATGCCAAAGATTTTCCATTTCCCATGACATGTAGTGAGCACACTGTAAACAGCTAATCCTGTATCTCGACTGCAGTCATTGTAAACGCATGCATCATATCACATGTGAGATCCGTATCTACGTATTTGCTCTGAAAACACAAAATGTCTCATAGGGAATTAAAAAAAAAGAAAGAAAAAGAAAAAAAGGCCAGGAATGGCTGAACTGGATCACAGGGAACAGTGGCTAATTTGACTACAGCCCTGTGCTACACTTAGTTCATCGTGTAGCATCTGCAAATGCAGTAGCATCTAGTATTTGATTTTTGTTCTCTCCAGTTTCATTTTGTGTCTTCCATTTTAGATATTAAATTTTTCAATCATCTTCCTTTGATGTCATCTTAGTTTAATTTAAAAGCAATACAAACACGCCTGATTTACACGATTTTTATCTCCGTAGTCTCTTATTGCCTCGTTCTAACAATTTACAGAGGCTTTTGTCCAAATGGATACCAGAATGGATTTTATTTTCACCTCCAGGTTCTTCTTCCTTTAACAATATGTTTGTGAGCTGTTGTACCTTGTCTCTGGTTACTGTGGGAAGGTCTTGGCAAACAGGCAAGTTTCGCAATGCTATAAAAATCATCAGGCTTGGGCTCAGACTCTCTGGCTCGTGACCAAAGATGTCTCCAGCTCTCATGAGCTTCCTCTGGAGCACACTGAGCAGCATGGCTCATGGGGATTACAGCTCTTTCGGTTGGTTATGAATGAAGATGGAGATCCTGTCCTAAGATCTTAGATGCTCTGCACTAAACTGGCCTGAGAAGCAACCAGGGAACTACGTGTGCATATATATACACACAGACTGTCTTATAATTAATTGGTGATATGTATTTTTTTTCCTCTTCAAATTCTGGTGGCTGATCATACCTGCCATGAAGAATGTACAGAACTGGACACCTGCTGCAAAACTGACGGCAGAGCTCCAAGACTGATTTACAGACATGGGCACTGAAGAGAAGCGACAGCTCTGCTCCCAGAGAAGCTCCACACGTAGAGTTTTGGGGAAGACAAGGTGCTCTGTGGTGGCTGCACACACTGCACAGCCTGCAGTGACCACTGCCTCCACACAGCACCCGCAAACGGCCCCGTGGTACCTTGGCACAGGCTATGCCAAAAGAGGTAAGACAATCCAAGAACTAAAGGTCACCGGCTCTCGCAGAAACACATCCCTCCGAGCAACAAACATCCTGCAGCGCCTCTCCATATTTCTTCTCTGGGGTCAAATAACAAGCAATAAATTTCTTGTTGCAAACATCCTTAGAACCCAGAATATTCCCTGTGTCTAAATCACAGAATCACAGAATCGCTCGGTTGGAAAAGCCCTCTGAGATCATCACATCCAACCATTCCTGTCTACCCCCTAAACCATATCCCTAAGTACCTCATCTACCCGCTCTTCAAACACATCCAGGGATGGTGACTCCACCACCTCCCTGGGCAGCCTGTTCCAGCTTCTGACGACCCTCTCAGTAAAGAACTTCCTCCTTATCTCTGACCTGAACCTCCCTTGGCACAGCTTGGTGCCGTTTCCCCTTGTTCTATCCCCCATCACCTGGGAGAAGAGCCCAGCACCCACCTCTCCACAAGCTCCCTTGAGGCAGTTGTAGGTGGTGATGAGGTCTCCCCTCAGCCTTCTCTTCTCCAGGCTGAACAACCCCAGTTCCCTCAGCCGCTCCTCATCAGGCTTGTTCTCCAGAGCCCTCCCCATCCTTGTGGCTCTTCTCTGAACACGCTCCAGAATCTCAACATCCTTCTTCTAGTGAGGGGCCCAGAACTGAACACAGCACTCGTGGGTACTTGGTGGGTACTGAACACAGTACTTGGTGGGTAAATACCCACCAAGCCTACAAAGAGCTATAAACTGCAGGGCATATAATGCTGCATGTTGCCATTTTGTGCAGGATGAAAGATGAGCCATTAAAGGCTGGCGAGCCTCACGAGCTACCATGCAAGGTCCCAGCCCATTCAGAGGGCTCTGAAGAGCCCCAAAAGGCATTGGTTCCTTGATCTTTTGGATCCTGGCAAAAAAAAATAAGTCAGGGATGAAGGAGATCAAAAAGATGACCCCAAAGAGCAGTTTCTCAGAAGGATTCCAGTAGAATCTTTCTACATTTTTTAAGTGAACTGTACAAAAATCAGAAGCATGGCATTGGTACAGAGTTAACAGGTCAACATTTTAAAGAAACTTCTGGTGACAATGCACACGTAGCATTAGATTTATTTTCATATGATTAGCATTCTTCAGAGCAGCAGAAGGTTGAGCTTAACTTGTTGCCAACTCCTTTGACGACAGGATTGAATAATGCTAGTTGATTCCAAGCCCGGTCAATTTTCTATCACTTTTTTACCCAAATTAATATTATTCTTTTGGGAAGTGAAATCAATTTTGTTTTTAACAGGTGAGAAACTATTATCCACTGTAAAAGAAGCAAATAGTAAAAGCACGGTATGTCAAGACAAACTTTGATCTTCCTCCTCACTTCACGGCACGATGACCAAGAAAAATCATAGTGCGCTACTTCTATGAATTTGTAATTTCATCCCAGAAAGTAAAGAATAAGATAAACATTTTCTGTTTGTTTTTCACTTTCACAGCAACACCATCCTTACTTGCTTCTAGATAGTCACATTTTGCTGACATTTACAAACATTTCATGTTGATCTTACATGGGTCACATCAATCATCTATACAGTTTCAATGACACTTTGTTAAATAAACTGTCATGAAAGATTTATAGAGAATTTGATAAAAGTAAAGAAGATGTAGTTTAGCTTTTAAAGATGCATTACCCCTTTTCTGAGGTGTAATATCAGCTCTAAAATACCATTAAGCTTTTCTGGCAGGAGATGAAGTGAGAAAATAAAATGTACTCTTTCATCAGCACTCACTTATTTGCATCTCTTGTGCTTCCACACAACGCAGTGAGAACAGATCACACTGGGCGCTCCTGGAAGAAAAGGGAACCTGTCTCCCATTCTGTGTTCCAGTTGTCTGTACTAATGCTTGGCAGGAGGAATTAATATTCTGAACACATCATCTGACCAAAAATTACCTCCAGATTAAAAACAAAACAAAAACCCCACCGTACTTCAAATGAACATATTTTTGAAGGTAAACTGGTACTCACAAATTCCCTATCTCAAAATAGTAAGACTTTCATTAAGAGTTCTTCTTTAGATAAACCAACTGATTACAAAACAATCCACTAAAACTGGCCTACAGCACGTTCATTAAGATATATTTAAATTTTCAGACTTCACTGCCTGATGTCAATTTAATATCTGAGAGCAGCTAACCACGGTCTCACTGCTGGGAAAGGCCTTAATCTTCTTCGTCCACTAAGAAGAATCAAAGCTTGAAGAAACTCTTTTCATCACTTTTCCACCACTGATCTAGTTGCAAAAGCAATTATTTGTTCCATCTTTCAGTTATCTGCAAAGTCAGCTATGCCTGCTGCTCTGCAGCATTGCCACTCGTTACAAAACACGAGCAAGGAAGCCAACATGGAAAGATGTTCTCCATTTTCAGTCTTGAAAAACCAGAAGTGATGAATTAACACTTCCAGAAAAAATAACAAGACAAGAAACCTTTCCCCTCTCTTAAAGACTATTAATTTTTGCAACCAAGAGGACAGCACGATATGTTCCTAAAAAAATGCTGTGCTTAAAAGTCTGATGCCTAATGACCAGACTATCACAACTGCGTGTCAGGTTTTACAAGAGCTCCTGTTACCTTCGTGTAGTTACCCCATCCCATAAATCTCACACAAAAAGCCAAACAACAGTGGGTAAATGCACCATTGAGGCAAACAATTTGAGAAAACCAACTATTATTTCAGCAAAGTTTCTTCACGAGAAATAGAATTATGAAATTATATTGGAATTCCTACAGAATATCTACGACCAAAGAAAGCAGATGTTGGTGCAATGGTATAAGGCACTCAATAAAAAGCTCTGGCAAATCAATCTCCCACTAGTCTGTGAGAATAATTTCCATGAATATAACAGTAAATGTGAAGGTGGTCTTCTACACTATTTTCCTCCACCCTACAATTTCTGTATCAACAGCACAAATACAAAGTACACAGCGTATTTTTACATCTAGCTGGACATCAGAGAGCACACTTAATTTACATTATGGTTATGACCTTACTATCTGTGGAGCTGAGATGTTTTACACAGGTATCTCTAACATCAGTCTCACAAGGAAAAGATGAAATTGCATTCTCCAGCTAGCACCGCAGTGCTGACCTCACACAAACTGGATTTCCTCAGTCCACTACGTCCTCCATGAACCACACTGCATCACCCTGGGCGCTGGGTGGACGGCTGGATTTGCAGGTTGCATGGTTCCTTCTGCTGTCTGAAATGAAGACCCTGAGTTCATCTTTGCAGCCTTTGTGAGGAACAGCGCCTTGGTGTTTGGGCTGCATTACTTAATTTTTTAAGAAGAAAGAAGAAAGCAGCACGGTATCTGCTCAAAGTGTTACACAGAGAACCAGCGTTGAGATCCCTACTTGCATCAATCACAGCTAAAACCCCTGGCAGGTTCAAAACACCCAAAATAACTGCTCTTTGTAAAGGGAACATTATGGATCTGACTTCTACATCATTTACTGAACTGACTTTACTTACAGTAACAGCTTATTCAGGATGAATTTGAATCAGCAATTTTTATATATTTTTTTTTAAAGTCTGATCTGCAGCCATAATCACAACAGTAAGTGGCATCTCTACAACATTAATTTGTAGATATTATAACCACAATTTTATCAGCAGTGTTTCTAGATACTGTGAATTCAGGGAGAAAAAAAAGACTCGGACTTTAAAGGCAGCAATTTACTCAGTTATTCAACACATTTGTCAAATACATTACTGAGTGGTAAATGAATAAATACTGGATTTCAGTTGCTATGACTAGAAATAAATGGCTAGCCCTTCTCCAAGCAGCAGCACACGGAGCTACAGGCTTTCAGTGGAGGCTTATTTAAAGAAAAAGCAGTCATTAAAGTAATTCCCATATTCTATAAAAAACCCAGTTTGTGATTTGATAGATTAGATAGCTAAACATATAATTGCCTCTCCTTTACCACACATCATGTGGTCTTCATAAAAAACCCCAGACTAACAGAGAGAAATCATTCCAACTGTGTATCACAATGAGATCCTGTCAAACACCTGACATCCAAAACACGCTCCATTTCAAAATTCCTTTTCCAAATATTTTCAAATATCCTGAAAATAACTTACGTGCATTCAAAACTGCCAGAACTAAATGCATTCTGAATGTTTAGATCACATACTAATGATTGCTTACTATGTTAGATATTAAATTATATGATGCATAAGAACTTCATTAGGGTTCTGTGAAAATTAGCTGAGCCAAACTTGTAACAGTTGAAAATTAGTTAGAAAAATATTAGCCATCAAAGAACTGATGGATATGCACATGAAAAGACACACACACACAGAATCACAGACTCGCTCGGTTGGAAAAGCCCTCTGAGATCATCACGTCCAACCGCTCCTGTCTACCCCCTAAACCATATCCCTAAGTACCTCATCTACCCGCTCTTTAAACACATCCAGGGATGGTGACTCCACCACCTCCCTGGGCAGCCTGTTCCAGCTTCTGACGACCCTCTCAGTAAAGAACTTCCTCCTTATCTCTAACCTGAACCTCCCTTGGCACAGCTTGGTGCCGTTTCCCCTTGTTCTATCCCCCATCACCTGGGAGAAGAGCCCAGCACCCACCTCTCCACAAGCTCCCTTGAGGCAGTTGGAGGTGGTGATGAGGTCTCCCCTCAGCCTTCTCTTCTCCAGGCTAAACAAGTCCCGTTCCCTCAGCCGCTCCTCATCAGGCTTGTTCTCCAGAGCCCTCCCCATCCTTGTGGCTCTTCTCTGAACACGCTCCACAATCTCAACATCCTTCTTATAGTTCGCGTCCAAAATTTTTAACCATTCTGCAAACTTTCCATGGTATTTTCTTTTTGAAAAGCACCAAAACATGTTGACAGAAAAAGAGAAATGCATCTCTTGCCACAACACCACAGTGATGTGCTGTTTTGCTGAAGTTTCACTCAGATCTGCAACAGCTTTAAAAAACCATCGTGTGCCCTGCAACGGGGAATGCATGCAAATCACTCCAGTTGTAATGAACTTCAAAGTCACAGTGTAAGTGGAGGAGCATCCTCAACCTCACAGGACAGAACTAAAATGTCTGTCTCCATGTAACACACACAGTGGATATGCTTTAAGCTATCCTTATGTGAAGTGACTTCATGTGAAAGTATTGTTGTAAAGCAGCAGGGAGCATCAGAAGAGCAGCTGCCTCTTCTGCATGATGGTAACAAAGATGATTAATAGTAATTGATTCGTTAATAGTAACAGACTCGTTTGACTCCAAAGTCTAGCTGCTAACTGAAGGCAGCAGTAAAAGCCAAAGCTCTACAAGCTGAATCAGACTTGAACATACAAGAACTCTGCTTTTATAATTTTAAAAACTAAAGATTCATAGCTGTTTCACAAGCCCCAACCTTGATGATCTAACTGTCCATGGATGCTTTTCTTTTTCCTTTTCTTAATTTTTTTAAACAATCATCTGACCCATAACTTACATATAACTTTAGGAGGACTTAATTGAAACTTGAGATGTGAACAGTGTTCAAAACTATGTTTGTAACACCAACAATTTTTAGCTAAAATTAGGTTTCACTGCTCTGGCAGGGCTTAGCACATGAAAAACCATCTAAACGGGTTTAACCCCTGCCTGTTGTTACCTACCTATGTTCCAGCTGATACTCACAGTGCATGCACAGAAGGCGACTGAAACCATCCCTCCAGTGGGCAAAGCACAGCCAGCCGGGAACGCCAACAACAACGCGCATCTTTCAGCCCAAAGGCACCACTTCAGCTTAGATCTAGCAGTCAAACGCTCTGCTGATGCAGGTATCCAGCTCAAGGTTGCTTCTACTATGGTCTCATGGTCGGGATGATCAGTGGGCTCTTAGTTTGACATTTTAGATTTTCCCAGTCTTTATCAACGTGTGTTACAGGCTATTGAGGGAACTACGTAACAGGATTAACTAATGGCAATAACCCTCCTCTGTCAGAGAGGATTACTGTCATTCAGCGCCGGGGGAAACTGAAAACCAGGAGTTCCTTTTGTGGTATTTATTTAATATTCTACTCCGTAATCTGTTTGCAACAGCATTAGTGCAAAATGTCATGGGAAGATGTAAACACTCACCAGATTCCTTTTTGTACCTACAAACAAACCAAATGAAAAACAAAAACCAGTTTGTTTCCTGTCGCTCAAACCGTTCCAAGATCCCAATGCTCTATGTTATTTAACGTTTTCAGCTGACTTTGGGGACATTGTAGACCGCTCTGATGAGGCATGTTCTGGTGTCAGCCAACAGTTTATCCTTGGCACGCTTGTCAATCAAAATAAAACTAACAGACAGCTTCCTTTGTTTCAAAAGAGCCTGGTCATTAAAATTCACTTTTTATTACTAAAACTACCATTTAGAGACACCAAATTGAAATGTATGTGGTTCCTACTGAATCAACTTCTACTGAAGTTGTCTGTTGCAGGAGAATCTTGAAAATACAAGAAATGGCACGTCTCCAGGATGGAGGATCACCACCTCCCTAAGATCGTGCTCTATGGTGTCCTCACCACCGGCTGCCGCAACAGAAGAGCCCCAGAGAGGAGATACAAGGACTCCCTGGAACAACACCTCAGTTTTGGCCATACTGACTGCCAGCAGTGGTCCACTCTGGCCTCCAATCACAGACACGGAGACACCATTCATGGCGCTGCTGCCTCCTTTGAGAGCACACATAGAATCAGTCTGGAGGAGAAAAGACAACGCAGAAAGAACCGCGCCTTGCCAACACCGCCTGAGGAGACTTTCTGCTGTGCCCTTTGCAACCAGACTGCCTATCCCACATCGGCCTTTTCAGCCATCAGCGCGTTTGCAGCAAGCGTGGGCAGTGTCCTTCCCTTATCTTTGTCTGCGAAGCCTAGCCATGATGATCACAGAATCACAGAATCCCAGACCGTTAGGGATTGGAAGGGACCTCCAAAGCTCATCCAGTCCAATCCCCCTGCCGGAGCAGGAACACCCAGATGAGGTTACACAGGAAGGCGTCCAGGCGGGTTTTGAATGTCTGCAGAGAAGGAGACTCCACAACCTCTCTGGGCAGCCTGGGCCATGCTCTGGCACCCTCACTGATATACAAGTCTAGAAAATTACAATTTTCCTAGGATTGGGCAGAAGGAATAGAGATAAACCTCTTTAGGCGGCATAAAAATACAGTAGTTATCAAGTGTCTGATTTTCAGAAAACATTGGGTTTCCTATTCTAAACATTGAAGAAATCATGCTCTCATAGATTAGATTTGGAAACTTACAGCAAAAACATGTAAGCCAATAGCAAATTACATCTAGAACGTGTATTCCTGGCAAAATAATGAAGAGCTTTCAGCAATACCAACTTAATTTTGGGGAGCTAAATCAAGAAGCTTTGCAAATATATCCAGACAAAACCTCATGATTTCCAACCAGCCTTTGTGAAACAGAAAGCAGCGTGATGATTTGTAAGAATGTACAAATCATGTAAAGGAAGCCACTATTTTATCTGAAGTTCCCACATGAGTAAGAGTATAGACTGCTGCAAACACCAGATTTCCTTTTCCTTTTTAATAAAAGTATATTAAAAAGCCCTAACAAACAAGGTTTCAAAATCATTATCTTTCTTCTCTGCAGGGAAATTGTGCATATAGCCTCTAATTATGCCAATTATGGACACGTGGGACTTTAGTTATTATAAACATACTTTCCTTCCACTGACAGTGATTCAAATCCCATCCTACGGATTGATTTGCAGCCCTTAAAATCAGACTCTTTCTTTTGTTAACAAGCACAACCCCCTGCAATTGCCCTTGGAATAAGATGGCAACATGAAAACTGAAATCTCCTCTTCTTACATCTCCGACAGACCATACTTTAATCACAGAACGTAACTAGCGTAAAGAAAATAAATTAAATGGTCTAAGATACTGTCCTGGACAACGCAATACTTTAAAAGCTAAAAATATTTGCTGTAATTTGGAGGAAAATAAGACAGGAAATAAATGTTCAAAATTTAGCCCTTGGGTCACAACTTAATCCCACCTAACTGACAGTTTTTGCACATGAGAAAGCAAAAGTCCAGACAAATTATCCACTAAATTTTGCCTTTCTCAAAACAAGTTCAATAAGAACTCCTTTTTATTCTATCTATGCAAACAGTAATATCTGGGTACAAACCCATCATGCTTCTCTGTCTTAATCATTGCTGCTACTACTTTTTCCTTTGTACTGCAAACAGATCCATATCCATTTATATGTGTTTATGAAACAGAGCGTTTGGCACAAAGAAAAATGCAGTTTGGCTTCTAGAATTCATAATTTTGGACTGAAAATTATTCAAATTAATTACAGCTTCAGTTAGACAGACAGACACACGG